>NC_052331.1:36436567-36464067 GCF_016432855.1 Salvelinus namaycush
ATACAGGACAGATAATATTACTGTCCTGATCACCTGCAGCACTGAGCTGTGTAATGAAATGCTCTCTGACTACAGGACAGGTAATATTACTGTCCTGATCACCTGCAGCACTGAGCTGTGTAATGAAATGCTCTCTGACTACAGGACAGGTAATATTACTGTCCTGATCACCTGCAGCACTGAGCTGTGTAATGAAATGCTCTCTGACTACAGGACAGGTAATATTACTGTCCTGATCACCTGCAGCACTGAGCTGTGTAATGAAATGCTCTCTGACTACAGGACAGATAATATTACTGTCCTGATCACCTGCAGCACTGAGCTGTGTAATGAAATGCTCTCTGACTACAGGACAGGTAATATTACTGTCCTGATCACCTGCAGCACTGAGCTGTGTAATGAAATGCTCTCTGACTACAGGACAGGTAATATTACTGTCCTGATCACCTGCAGCACTGAGCTGTGTAATGAAATGCTCTCTGACTACAGGACAGGTAATATTACTGTCCTGATCACCTGCAGCACTGAGCTGTGTAATGAAATGCTCTCTGACTACAGGACAGATAATATTACTGTCCTGATCACCTGCAGCACTGAGCTGTGTAATGAAATGCTCTCTGACTACAGGACAGGTAATATTACTGTCCTGATCACCTGCAGCACTGAGCTGTGTAATGAAATGCTCTCTGACTACAGGACAGGTAATATTACTGTCCTGATCACCTGCCAGCACTGAGCTGTGTAATGAAATGCTCTCTGACTACAGGACAGGTAATATTACTGTCCTGATCACCTGCAGCACTGAGCTGTGTAATGAAATGCTCTCTGACTACAGGACAGATAATATTACTGTCCTGATCACCTGCAGCACTGAGCTGTAGAAGCTGAATAAGGACAATTTTTTTTTTTTTTGGAATGAAATGCTCTCTGACTACAGGACAGGTAATATTACTGTCCTGATCACCTGCAGCACTGAGCTGTGTAATGAAATGCTCTCTGACTACTGGACAGGTAATATTACTGTCCTGATCACCTGCAGCACTGAGCTGTGTAATGAAATGCTCTCTGACTACAGGACAGGTAATATTACTGTCCTGATCACCTGCAGCACTGAGCTGTGTAATGAAATGCTCTCTGACTACAGGACAGGTAATATTACTGTCCTGATCACCTGCAGCACTGAGCTGTGTAATGAAATGCTCTCTGACTACAGGACAGATAATATTACTGTCCTGATCACCTGCAGCACTGAGCTGTGTAATGAAATGCTCTCTGACTACAGGACAGGTAATATTACTGTCCTGATCACCTGCAGCACTGAGCTGTGTAATGAAATGCTCTCTGACTACAGGACAGATAATATTACTGTCCTGATCACCTGCAGCACTGAGCTGTGTAATGAAATGCTCTCTGACTACAGGACAGGTAATATTACTGTCCTGATCACCTGCAGCACTGAGCTGTGTAATGAAATGCTCTCTGAACACTGGACAGGGAACAGAGTGGTGGAGGAGGGTGATGCTAAGGTCTAATACAGTGTTATTAAGAGAGTTGGTGTGACTATATTGGTATTGGTGTGACTATATTGGTGTGACTTTATTGAAATAACAAGAGAGAGGGTGTTGTGTTATGGAGTGGTGTCTGTCTGAATACAGGTGCTGAGGTGAGGGCTGAATTATACTGCACAGTGCATTACTGTGTGGTTGTACTGTGTAGTTGTACTGTGTAGTTGTATTGTGTGGTTGTACTGTGTGGTTGTACTGTGCAGTTGTACTGTGTTGTTGTACTGTGTGGTTGTATTGTGCAGTTGTACTGTGTAGTTGTATTGTGCAGTTGTACTGTGTAGTTGTACTGTGTAGTTGTACTGTGTGGTTGTACTGTGTGGTTGTACTGTGTAGTTGTACTGTGTAGTTGTACTGTGTGGTTGTACTGTGTGGTTGTACTGTGTGGTTGTACTGTGTAGTTGTACTGTGTAGTTGTACTGTGTGGTTGTACTGTGTGGTTGTACTGTGTAGTTGTACTGTGTGGTTGTACTGTGTAGTTGTACTGTGTAGTTGTACTGTGTGGTTGTACTGTGTAGTTGTACTGTGTGGTTGTACTGTGTAGTTGTACTGTGTAGTTGTACTGTGTGGTTGTACTGTGTAGTTGTACTGTGTGGTTGTACTGTGTAGTTGTACTGTGTGGTTGTACTGTGTAGTTGTACTGTTTAGTTGTACTGTGTAGTTGTACTGTGTGGTTGTACTGTGTAGTTGTACTGTGTGGTTGTACTGTGTAGTTGTACTGTGTGGTTGTACTGTGTAGTTGTACTGTGTGGTTGTACTGTGTAGTTGTACTGTGTAGTTGTACTGTGTAGTTGTACTGTGTAGTTGTACTGTGTGGTTGTACTGTGTAGTTGTACTGTGTAGTTGTACTGTGTAGTTGTACTGTGTGATTGTACTGTGTGGTTGTACTGTGTAGTTGTACTGTGTGGTTGTACTGTGTAGTTGTACTGTGTGGTTGTACTGTGTGGTTGTACTGTGTAGTTGTACTGTGTGGTTGTACTGTGTAGTTGTACTGTGTAGTTGCAGTGGAATAACAAGAGAGGGGTGAGTTGAGGGCTGAGCTGAGGGGTGTGGGTTCAGGGTTGATGCGTTTGGTGAGAGGTTAAAGGTGAATTAATACTCACGGCAGGACCAGGAGCTCCGATGACACCTTGAAGACCAGATGGACCAGGAGGACCCTGTTCACCACCACCGAGACAGAGAGGGTTAACAACAAGGACAGAGACAGAGTTAGTGACAGTGTCTTCACATGCTAAAGCGCCGAACATTTATCTGTGGTTACTTTTATGATTCTAAATGAGCTGTCACCAACAATGGACAACCTTAAGGTCATTTGAGGTGACAGCAGGGCTGGCCCTAGCGAGATTTGGTTGGGGGGTCCCCACCTCGCAGCAAAACATTTTAGTGCCCCCCCCCCCCCCCCACTGGACTGACAGTAGAGAGGAAAAGATTTAAAGTACATTCTCTGCAATTCCCCAAAAATGTCGCCATGGAGTTTAGAGAAAATGTAGCAGTGTTTTGTCTATTTAAAGCAATTTTTCTGTAATTCTAGACCTTTTGCTCTGGGGCAGAGCAATTTTTGTTTCCCCCATTTTAGAGCTAATTTCCTGCGATTATACACATTTTGACCTTGACTTACACCATGTTAATATGATATCTGAGTGAGGAGTGACTAACAAAATCAGTGAGGGCTCCTGGGCACATGCTCTGCGTGCCCGGTGGATATTCGGTCATGATTACTACAAGTTTAGATAGCTGGCCAGACAAATTTAGCAATCACATTTTTTGGGGGGCCGACATGGACTAATTGAGTGACTGTCAGTGACTGAAATAACATGACAAAAACTTCTGATGGAAAACCACATTTCGGAATTGCATATATGTTTTGGTCGGGGTCTCTGGGTGACTTCCTTGGATGATCCTTGGATGATTTCTCATCTTCTGCTCTGCACACCAGTACAGGTTTTTCTCTAGACATTTCCTACACAAGGAACATTTGATGAGAACTCACCTGTTCACCCTTGTCTGCTTTGCTTCCCTTCTGGCCAGGCTCACCAACCTCTCCCTGGGACAGAAACACACAACAACAGTTGTGATAATGATACCTATATACATTGTCTTTATACTGTATAGCGCTAAGGACTTAAAGACGCTTGAAGTCCTCATTTTATTTTAGCTCCTCATAAAATCATTTCTGCCTCGCTGTTTAGTCGAGTCCAATATTTTCCAACTGTCACCTTTACTGTGATTAGGTGGTAAATATTATTTGTGGAGATTTTAATTTGATTGGACAACAAAGACCCTGGGTTGGTGTTTGCAATTAATTGATTACTTGGCTCGGTCTATCCCTCTATTGGCACTCCCACTGTCACGCTAACGCTACGGAGGACGTGACAGGGATCTGAAATGTGTGATGGGTGTGTGTGTGTGTGTGTGTGTGTGTGTGTGTGTGTGTGTGTGTGTGTGTGTGTGCACGCACACGTGCATACAGCTGCCTCTGCTAAAACATTTTCACACCAATCCATCACCATAACTTAACATGTCATAGAAAGTCATCGACACAAATAATATCTGCAATGTAACACTCCTAACCCACATACTACACTACTGCACTATACTGCACAGTACTAAACTACTATACCATACTGCACAGTACTAAACTACTATACTATACTGCACAGTACTAAACTACTATACCATACTGCACAGTACTAAACTACTATACTATACTGCACAGTTAAACTACACTACTGCGCTATACTGTACAGTACTAAACTACACTACTGCACCATACTGCACAGTTAAACCACACTACTGCACTATACTGTAAAGTACTATACCACTAATACTACACCACTGCACTATACTGTACAGGTATACTACACCACTGCACTATACTGTACAGGTATACTACACTACTGCACTATACTGTACAGGTATACTACACTACTGCACTATACTGTAAAGTACTATGCCACTAATACTACACTACTGCACTATACTGTACAGGTAAACTACACTACTGCACCATACTGCACAGTTAAACCACACTACTGCACTATACTGTAAAGTACTATACCACTAATACTACACCACTGCACTATACTGTACAGGTATACTACACCACTGCACTATACTGTACAGGTATACTACACTACTGCACTATACTGTACAGGTATACTACACTACTGCACTATACTGTAAAGTACTATACCACTAATACTACACTACTGCACTATACTGTACAGGTATACTACACTACTGCACTATACTGTAAAGTACCATACCACTAATACTACACTACTGCACTATACTGTACAGTACTATACCAATATACTATACTACACTACTGAACTATACTGTACAGTACTACACCACTATACTATACTACACTACTGCACTATACTGTACAGTACTATACCACTATACTTAACTACACCACTGCATTATACTGTACAGTACTACACCACTGTAATATACTACTACACTATACGGTACAGTACTATACTGAAATACACTACTGCACTATACTGTATAGTACTATATTACTATACTATACTAGACTACTGCACAATACAGTACAGTATTATACTACTATACCATAATACAGTACATCACTGCACTATACTGTACGGTACTATACTAAAATACATTACTGCACTATATTGTACAGTACTATACTACTATACTAAACCACACCACTGCACTATACTGTGCAGTGCTATACCACATTACTGAACTATACTATACTACATTACTGCACTGTGCTGTACATTACTGTACTATATTACTTAACTATACTACTATACTATACTACCCTGCTGAGCTATACCGTACAGTATTATACTACATTACTGAACTATACTATCATACTATACTACCGAGCTAAGCTGTGCAGTATTATACCGCATTCCTGAACTATACTACAATACTACACTACACTACTACGTTGTACTGTACTATACTACAGTACTGCAATATACTATACAGCATTCCTGAACTGTAATGTATAGTACTGTTCCACATTACCGCACTGTGCTACTATACTATGCTACATTACTGCACCATACTGTACCACATTACTGAACTGTACTGTACATCACTATACTACATTACTGAACTATACCGCGCAGTACTATACTACATTACTGCACTATACTGTACAGTACTATACTACATTACTGCACTATATGGTACAGTACTATACTACATTACTGCACTATATTGTACAGTACTATACTACATTACTGCACTATATTGTACAGTACTATACTACATTACTGCACTATATGGTACAGTACTATACTACATTACTGCACTATATTGTACAGTACTATACTACATTACTGAACTATACCGCGCAGTACTATACTACATTACTGCACTATATTGTACAGTACTATACTACATATACTGTACAGTACTATACTACATTACTGCACTATATTGTACAGTACTATACTACATTACTGCACTATATTGTACAGTACTATACTACATATACTGTACAGTACTATACTGCATTACTGAACTATACTGTACAGTACTATACTACATTACTGCACTATATGGTACAGTACTATACTACATTACTGAACTATATTGTACAGTACTATACTACATTACTGAACTATACTGTACAGTACTATACTACATTACTGCACTATATTGTACAGTACTATACTACATTACTGCACTATATTGTACAGTACTATACTACATTACTGAACTATACTGTACAGTACTATACTACATTACTGCACTATATTGTACAGTACTATACTACATTACTGCACTATATTGTACAGTACTATACTACATTACTGCACTATATTGTACAGTACTATACTACATTACTGAACTATACTGTACAGTACTATACTACATTACTGCACTATATTGTACAGTACTATACTACATTACTGCACTATATTGTACAGTACTATACTACATTACTGCACTATATTGTACAGTACTATACTACATTACTGAACTATACTGTACAGTACTATACTACATTACTGCACTATATTGTACAGTACTATACTACATTACTGCACTATATTGTACAGTACTATACTACATTACTGAACTATACCGCGCAGTACTATACTACATTACTGCACTATATTGTACAGTACTATACTACATATACTGTACAGTACTATACTACATTACTGCACTATATGGTACAGTACTATACTACATTACTGAACTATATTGTACAGTACTATACTACATTACTGAACTATACTGTACAGTACTATACTACATTACTGAACTATACTGTACAGTACTATACTACATTACTGAACTATACTGCGCAGTACTATACTACATTACTGCACTATACTGTACCGTACTATACTACATTACTGCACTATACTGTACAGTACTATACTACATTACTGAACTATACTGTACAGTACTATACTACATTACTGCACTATACTGTACAGTACTATACTACATTACTGCACTATACTGTACCGTACTATACTACATTACTGCACTATACTGTACAGTACTATACTACATTACTGAACTATACTGTACAGTACTATACTACATTACTGCACTATATTGTACAGTACTATACTACATTACTGAACTATACTGTACAGTACTATACTACATTACTGCACTATATGGTACAGTACTATACTACATTACTGAACTATACCGCGCAGTACTATACTACATTACTGAACTATACTGTACAGTACTATACTACATTACTGCACTATACTGTACCGTACTATACTACATTACTGCACTATACTGTACAGTACTATACTACATTACTGCACTATATTGTACAGTACTATACTACATTACTGAACTATACTGTACAGTACTATACTACATTACTGAACTATACCGCGCAGTACTATACTACATTACTGCACTATATTGTACAGTACTATACTACATTACTGCACTATATTGTACAGTACTATACTACATTACTGCACTATATGGTACAGTACTATACTACATTACTGCACTATATTGTACAGTACTATACTACATTACTGCACTATATTGTACAGTACTATACTACATTACTGCACTATATTGTACAGTACTATACTACATTACTGCACTATATGGTACAGTACTATACTACATTACTGAACTATATGGTACAGTACTATACTACATTACTGAACTATATTGTACAGTACTATACTACATTACTGAACTATACTGTACCGTACTATACTACATTACTGCACTATACTGTACAGTACTATACTACATTACTGCACTATATGGTACAGTAATAAATATGCCATGTAGCAGATGCTTTTATCCAAAATGACTTAAAAGTCATCCATGCATATATGTTTCCAGCGGCAATTGAACCCACGATCCAGGTGTTGCAAGCTCCATGCTCAACCAATGGAGCCACAGAGGACCGTGTACTGTATTACCTTGTCCCTGTCCTCTCCAGGGGGCCCACAGAGGACCGTCTACAGTATTACCTTGTCCCTGTCCTCTCTAGGGGGGCCACAGAGGACCGTGTACTGTATTACCTTGTCCCTGTCCTCTCCAGGGGGGCCACAGAGGATCGTCTACAGTATTACCTTGTCCCTGTCCTCTCTAGGGGGGCCACAGAGGACCGTGTACTGTATTACCTTGTCCCTGTCCTCTCCAGGGAGCCACAGAGGACCGTCTACAGTATTACCTTGTCTCCGTCCTCTCCAGGGGGGCCACAGAGGATCGTCTACAGTATTACCTTGTCTCCGTCCTCTCCAGGGGGGCCACAGAGGATCGTCTACAGTATTACCTTGTCTCCGTCCTCTCCAGGGGGGCCACAGAGGATCGTCTACAGTATTACCTTGTCTCCGTCCTCTCCAGGGGGGCCACAGAGGATCGTCTACAGTATTACCTTGTCTCCGTCCTCTCCAGGGGGGCCACAGAGGACCATCTACAGTATTACCTTGTCTCCGTCCTCTCCAGGGGGGCCTTGGGGGCCTGCAGGGCCAGGAAGACCAACAGGACCTTGGATACCGTCACGACCAGCTGGTCCCACGGGGCCTTTCTCTCCCTGTGGGGACAGGGGAGAACGAGTCAACATGTGGCCATAATAGACAAGAACATCTCTTATCCTTCATCCTCTGATAGTAACACGACCAGATACAGTAAAAGAGTTTGCAATATTAAAAGGTAGATATTGAAGATATATGTCCAGGTGTGTGTGTGTGTGTGTACTCACCGGGCCTCCCTTCTCTCCGGCTGGTCCAGGACCTCCTTGAGGTCCGGTGCGTCCTGAAAGACCGATGGCACCTCCGGGACCGGCAGCACCTCTCTCTCCTGGAGAACCCTACCAAGCCAACAAAGACATCACAAGATCAACATGAGGTGATCTTCACCTTCATCACCATCATCATCATCATCAACAGGAGCCGATCTTCTAGCACCTTTGAGTGAGTGTCTTTCGGGTTTTATTCCAATACACAAGCATACTATTTAGACTGAAGGTAATGTATCGGGCATTATAAGTGGTATGTTAGTGTAACGGACATCAACTTGCTTTGCGTTTAGTGCTTTCTCCTGATTCGGCTCACACCGACGCTCGAACCCAGGACCTCTGCTCTGCTAGCACACGTGACCGCCCTCGCGAAGCGTCTTACCAGTCAAGTTAAAAAATTCTGCCAGAGCAAGTGTCAACACTTCAATCTGAGGAGTAAGTTTCACGCATTCCCATGTGCAGTAGTTTGGGATATTGGAACGAAGGCAAAGACTCAAAGTAGGATTATATTCCAAACTTAGACTGGAACTAATGACATCAAACGGAGACACTCTTTCGGCACCTCAGGTGTGAGTCAGTGTTTCCATTCAAAATGTCAGACAAAACCCCTCCATTAATACAGGATTCTTTGAAGCTTTACCCTATTGACATTCCTCTACCAGAGACTGTGAGTGTGTTTCTTCTGTATTTTAATGGGGTCACACACGGTCCAGTCCAATTCTCTTCCAGCCCTAAAAGCACCAACGGGGGTAGAAAATATACTCATTTCGAACCCCTTTTTTTATCCTTCTGAAATGGTAGGTCTTTGTTAAGATACTAGTAACCCCCCCAAAAAACTTTAACATTTGACCAGGATTTCTGTGTTAATATGGAGGAATGAAAAATAATTCATATTTTGTATACTAGTGGAGCGCAGGCGGCTAAGCTGAAAATGTCAACTCAATAGTCCACTTTGTGACAAAAGCACCAAATTTGGCACAGAGGTTGATTTGTCAGAGCGGTTGATTTGGGCAGAGAGGTATATACCCTGAAAAGATGTGAAGACACCCCCAGATTTGGCTCCTAGGAGGTGAGGCAACCACTACGACTCAAAAATAACAACAACAAAAAAACGTAAATACATATCTAGCTTGCAGTCAATGTCTCTAAACAAATAGTAGAGTCTCATATTTCAGATGCTGAGTTAATAGTCAAAGGTACAGCTAACAGTCTGAAGGCACCAGCGACCATATCGCCCATATCGGTAGCCATACTTGTATGTCAGATTAGCTGAAAATCGCCAATTTCTCAGCCTCTGAGTATCACAGAAACACTTTGAATTAATTACAAACAAATGTTCATAACAAGTAGCTATGGATGAAATCGATCCAAATATCTGTCAAAAACATGAAAAATAGACAAAAACATGAACTTCGAAACATCAAATTTGACTATAAATTTGTGAACATTTCAAAATACATGCATATACAGTGTCAGTCAAAAGTTTGGACACACCTACTCATTCTGTTTTTCTTTATTTTTACTATTTTCTACATAGTAGAATAATAGTGAAGACATCAACACTATGAAATAGTTTTAGGAAACTAGGCGTACGTCGAGGGTCACTACTTCCCAGGAGAGCAATTTGAACGTAAACTTTTTTTCCTTTATTAAAATGAGTTTTTTGGGGGGCAGAAATGCCTTCTGGAACATGTGAACTTTCATGTGCCTTAATAACAAACTTGTATGCCATCTGTAAATATGAATGAAGACAGCCACTCCAGACAGCCACTCCACTCCAGACAGCCACTCCACACCAGACAGCCACTCCACTCCAGACAGCCACTCCACTCCAGACAGCCACTCCACTCCAGACAGCCACTCCACTCCAGACAGCCACTCCAGACAGCCACTCCACTCCAGACAGCCACTCCACTCCAGACAGCCACTCCACTCCAGACAGCCACTCCACTCCACTCCAGACAGCCACTCCACTCCAGACAGCCACTCCACTCCAGACAGCCACTCCACTCCAGACAGCCACTCCACACCAGACAGCCACTCCACACCAGACAGCCACTCCACTCCAGACAGCCACTCCACACCAGACAGCCACTCCAGACAGCCACTCCACTCCAGACAGCCACTCCACTCCAGACAGCCACTCCACACCAGACAGCCACTCCACTCCAGACAGCCACTCCAGACAGCCACTCCAGACAGCCACTCCAGACAGCCACTCCAGACAGCCACTCCAGACAGCCACTCCACACCAGACAGCCACTCCACACCAGACAGCCACTCCACTCCAGACAGCCACTCCAGACAGCCACTCCAGACAGCCACTCCAGACAGCCACTCCAGACAGCCACTCCAGACAGAGACCAGCCCCCAGTTTCTAGCTGACGGTCATAAACCACCTGCCCAGCCTACCAGACTACCAGGCTATAATCAGACCTCATTATGGACCAACCACCTGCCCTGCCTACCAGCCTACCAGGCTATAATCAGACCTCATTATGGACCAACCACCTGCCCTGCCTACCAGCCTACCAGGCTATAATCAGACCTCATTATGGACCAACCATCTGCCCTGCCTACCAGCCTACCAGGCTATAATCAGACCTCATTATGGACCAACCACCTGCCCTGCCTACCAGGCTATAATCAGACCTCATTATGGACCAACCACCTGCCCTGCCTACCAGCCTACCAGGCTATAATCAGACCTCATTATGGACCAACCATCTGCCCTGCCTACCAGCCTACCAGGCTATAATCAGACCTCATTATGGACCAACCACCTGCCCTGCCTACCAGCCTACCAGGCTATAATCAGACCTCATTATGGACCAACCACCTGCCCTGCCTACCAGCCTACCAGGCTATAATCAAACCTCATTATTGACCAACCACCTGCCCTGCCTACCAGCCTACCAGGCTATAATCAGACCTCATTATGGACCAACCACCTGCCCTGCCTACCAGCCTACCAGGCTATAATCAGACCTCATTATGGACCAACCACCTGCCCTGCCTACCCGACTACCAGGCTATAATCAGACCTCATTATGGACCAACCACCTGCTCTGCCTACCAGGCTATAATCAGACCTCATTATGGACCAACCACCTGCCCTGCCTACCAGGCTATAATCAGACCTCATTATGGACCAACCACCTGCTTAACCTCTTCAATTCTCTAAAAGTGTTGCTCCAAGTCTCTGTGGGGCGTAAAGCGATGGCGTAACCATGGTAACGTCATACTTACGTTGGGACCTTGGGCACCCTGTGGTCCTTCGCCTCCCTTCAAACCAGCTGGACCCTGGATGGAGAGAACGAGAGAGGAGGGGAGGGTTAGACTTTTAACCATGTGTGTCTGGAAGACAGAAAGAAAAGGTGTTGCTGGGCATATGCATACGTGTGTGTGTGTGTGTGTGTGTGTGTGTGTGTGTGTGTGTGTGTGTGTGTGTGTGTGTGTGTGTGTGTGTGTGTGTGTGTGTGTGTGTGTGTGTGTGTGTGTGTGTGTGTGTGTGTGTGTGTGTGTGTGTGTGTGTGTGTATTCATCTTTACTCTGCCACGGTGTGTTATAATCCTGGAAGAACCCTCTCAACTGGGCACCAAAATTGTAAAAAAAAGTCATTGGTTCCAAATATTGGGGAAGATGCCAGAGCCAAGGATGATGTTAAAGAGTTTAAGTTTAGCCAATTGGAATTTCTGGTCTGTATATTTTATTATTTCATTTAGGATACCATCAACACCACAGGCCTTTTTGATTCTAAGATTTGTATTTGATCATGTATATGTTTTTTGCTGTTTGTTCTTTGTTATAGAGCCAAATAGATTGGAGAAGTGGTTTATCCATACATATCCGTTTTGGATAGATAACTCTTTGTGTTATTGTTTGTTTAGAGTTTTCCAATTATCCCAGAAGTGGTTAGATTCTATGGATTCTTCAATTACATTGAGCTGATTTCTGACGTGCTGTTCCTTCTATTGCCGTAGTGTATTTCTGTATTGTTTTAGTGATTCACCATAGTTTTTCTGGGTATTCTGTTTTTGGTTGGATAGGTGTGTGTGTTGTGTGTGTGTGTGTGTGTGTGTGTGTGTGTGTGTGTGTGTGTGTGTGTGTGTGTGTTGTGTGTGTGTTGTGTGTGATAGCTGTTTGGAGCTGGGTGTATCTGTAGGGTGGGAGCTCTGTCTTACGTTAGCCCCAGGAAGACCTCTCTGTCCAGCGAAGCCCCTGAGCCCGGCTGGGCCAACCTTTCCAGATGTACCCATAGGACCTGGGTCACCCTGGAGGAAAGATGGGAGAAACAGGTGAGACAGAATACAAGGTCATATCATGAAATACGTAGTCTGTCAATTGCTGTAGGTGCAGCATTGTCTGTATGTATTATACTGTATCTGCATTGTCTGTATGTATTATACTGTATCTGCATTGTCTGTATGTATTATACTGTATCTACATTGTCTGTATGTATTATACTGTATCTGCATTGTCTGTATGTATTATACTGTATCTGCATTGTCTGTATGTATTATACTGTATCTGTATTGTCTGATTGTATTATACTGTATCTACATTGTCTGTATGTATTATACTGTATCTGCATTGTCTGTATGTATTATACTGTATCTGCATTGTCTGTATGTATTATACTGTATCTGCATTGTCTGTATGTATTATACTATATCTGCATTGTCTGTATGTATTATACTGTATCTGCATTGTCTGTATGTATTATACTGTATCTGCATTGTCTGTATGTATTATACTGTATCTGCATTGTCCGTATGTATTATACTGTATCTGCATTGTCTGTATGTATTATACTGTATCTGCATTGTCTGTATGTATTATACTGTATCTGCATTGTCTGTATGTATTATACTGTATCTGTATTGTCTGTATGTATTATACTGTATCTGCATTGTCTGTATGTATTATACTGTATCTGCATTGTCTGTATGTATTATACTGTATCTGCATTGTCTGTATGTATTATACTGTATCTGCATTGTCTGTATGTATTATACTGTATCTGTATGTATTATACTGTATCTACATTGGTTTTAGTAATAACAGACACTTGATCTTGACAAGCAACATGGAATGAAACGTCTGAATACGTCTGTCAAGTGACTCTGGATAAGAGAGTCTGTTAAATGACTCACTACTGTAGTGGCTCTGGATCAGAGAGTCTGTTTAATGACTCAAATGGAAATGAAATTCAAGTACAGAATAATAGACCAGTGACTGTTAATTGGATTGGCACCACTTTTCTACCTCTCTCACTTCACCAAACCACTCCAGTCTCTCTGTTATATTCCTGGGCCAAGATAATCCTGAGCCAAGATAATCAAGTTAAGAGGACGTCAATTTACTGTTCCTTTCTTTGTTTGTTCTCAGCTTAAATCATAGAGGTTAGGTTTACTGTACTGAGTGCTGCAGCAGTCATGCAATCTTCATTACTCTCTCTCTCTCTGTCTCTCACTCTGTCTCTCTCTCTGTCTCTCTCTCTCTCTCTCTCTCTCTCTCTCTCTCTGTCTCTCTCTTTCTCTCTCTCTCTGTCTCTGTCTCTCGCTCTCTCTCCCTTCTCTCTCTCTCTCTCTCTCTCTCTCTCTCTCTTCTCTCTCTTCTCTCTCTCTTCTTTTCTCTTCTCTTCTCTCTCTCATCCTAAGAGTCTGTGCCACCTACTCCATATTCACACTTTGAATGTCAATCTAATAATTATCGTCTTCAAGTACATTTTAGAAGCCATATGAAAAGAGGTTCTTGGAAAATAACCTGTTGCTTTTTTCCTCTCCAAGAGATGGATTCTCATTATTTAGTCAATTGGGGGTCATCGGTGTGCTATTAGGTTTCCATGACAACAGTAAAGTTTGTTGATTGTTCTTGTGCTGGCATTTCAATAGACAGACAAAACCCATTTACTACGAATGGTATGTTCTTGCCCTGGTCTTGTGCTTTGGCCGGGTGAGACCATTGTCGAGTCATAGGGGAATTTGTTTACCTTTCCTCCTTCTTTCCCAGCAGATCCAGGTAAACCTTGCTCTCCGGGGGGTCCAGGGGAACCAGGGTGTCCTCTCTCTCCGATGCCGCCGGTCTCTCCTGTTGGTCCCTGTCAGACAGACAAAACACCAGCGGTTTGATCAAACCCGCAGGGATTGTTGAAAGACGGGACAATCTCGAAGTAATGTAACGGAATCGTAAAATTCAACTGACTGGATTTATGTCAGACACCATAAAATGCATTTCATTTTTACAATCATTGTCCAACAAGTGTTTAAAGGCCTTGATAGTTGAATTCTAACATTAGATTATTCAAATATGTCATATAAATCTCCAAACTTATTTTTCTTTTGATTTATAGTGTTATTATTAAATGTTCCAAGGCTAATGTTGCTTCGGTTTAACACAGCAAACATTTCAATAGTTTAAGCATATATTGCAGAACAATGATTCAAATATAGATATATATTTTTTTAAATAATTTACCAGATGCTTTAATTCAAAGCGACTTATAGTCATGCGTGTATATATTTTGTACGTGTGGGTGGTCCCAGGAATCGAACCCACTCTCTTTCTATTGCAAGAAACATGCTCTACAGAAGACCACCGTTTCATGTTTATGTTTATTAGCGGCCATGTTTGAACCTTACCTGGGGTCCGACAACACCTCCAGGCCCAGGTGGGCCAGTCTTTCCCTGGAAACCTGTCTCTCCTCTCTGCCCAGGGTGACCAGGCAGTCCGTCTTTACCCGGGGGGCCCTGAGGGAGATGAGATGGACAGGGTTCAGCTAGTAGGGACCACGTGGTTGAAGTAGAACGATAACTATGTACTATTGTACTTTGTACCATCAACAATTTTAAAGTAGAGGGGAGATGTTAAGATACTTAGGTCTTGGGAAGGGTACTTACGTTAGGGCCCTTAGGTCTTGGGAAGGGTACTTACGTTAGGGCCCTTAGGTTCTGGGAAGGGTACTTACGTTAGGGCCCTTAGGTTCTGGGAAGGGTACTTACGTTAGGGCCCTTAGGTCTTGGGAAGGGTACTTACGTTAGGGCCCTTAGGTCTTGGGAAGGGTACTTACGTTAGGGCCCTTAGGTTCTGGGAAGGGTACTTACATTAGGGCCCTTAGGTTCTGGGAAGGGTACTTACATTAGGGCCCTTAGGTTCTGGGAAGGGTACTTACGTTAGGGCCCGTAGGTTCTAGGAAGGGTACTTACGTTAGGGCCCTTAGGTTCTGGGAAGGGTACTTACATTAGGGCCCTTAGGTCCTGGGAAGCCGGCTGGCCCCTGGGGTCCTTGAGGTCCCTGAGATAAAAGAAGAAGATGATGAACTTTAGAAAACCATAACCCTCATCACACGTGACCCCCCCCCCCCATTGGGCTCTTTCACAAACAAATCAAAAACATCTCAGTGATTTGTATCTCATAAGGGAAGTTGGTCAAAGACAATGCCCTTTTATTATAAGGATTGACTGGAAATAAACACAGACTAGAACTCACTCTCTCTCCTGGTCCACCTGGAGGCCCGTCATTACCTGATGTTCCCTGAGGAGGCAGCAGATAGAGAGACACAGTCAGATACAGAGATACCTACAGAGGCAGTCAGGTAAAATAGCAGTACTGGGCTAGGTTCTAAAATACAACTTAAATTGGGACTCGGACTATGAGAAGGACCGTCTGTAGAAGTGGGTTTTAAGGCCAGTTTAAAAAAATAATAATTGATGATTAAAATATGAACCTTGAGTTAGAGACGGATATAAACTGACCTTAGCACCTGGCTTTCCAGTTGGTCCCCTGGCACCTCTTCCACCACGGGGACCCTAGATTACAGGAACACAGAGAAGACCAATCATCTAGCAACTCAGAGAAAGTGTTGCGTTAGAGAGAAAATAGACTGTGGATCGACTGATCGATGAGTTATCAGGTAACTACCGTTGGGCCACGTTGTCCCCTGGGTCCGGATTTACCAGCGATACCCTGCAATACACACACAACCACAAAATAGTTGTTTTATTCATGAGACCCGAGGGTTCTAAGCACAAACATTCTAATGTTATACTGTCATAGAAAGAAAACGGAACATTCTAATGTCATAGTGTCATAGAAAGAAAACGGAACATTCTAATGTCATAGTGTCATAGAAAGAAAACGGAACATTCTAATGTTATACTGTCATAGAAAGAAAACGGAACATTCTAATGTCATAGTGTCATAGTAAGAAAACGGAACATTCTAATGTCATAGAAAGAAAACGGAACATTCTAATGTCATAGTGTCATAGAAAGAAAACGGAACATTCTAATGTTATACTGTCATAGAAAGAAAACGGAACATTCTAATGTTATACTGTCATAGAAAGAAAACGGAACATTCTAATGTTATACTGTCATAGAAAGAAAACGGAACATTCTAATGTCATAGTGTCATAGTAAGAAAACGGAACATTCTAATGTCATAGAAAGAAAACGGAACATTCTAATGTCATAGTGTCATAGAAAGAAAACGGAACATTCTAATGTTATACTGTCATAGAAAGAAAACGGCATCGTTCTATAGTTAAATATATTGACAAAAAACCTTTGCAAACAGTAATTATAGATTCATCTATTCACACAGATAAAGTTCAGACCTCCAAGAAAGTCTTAAAGTCATTCAAACATTCTACAGCTCAGAGAAGACAAGACTCCTCCGCTGCTCCGTGGGGTTAGAGTCTGAGTCAGAGCTACACCTTTCAGAGAAATAGAGAATCAAATCAGAGCAAGCGGTAAGCAGATTCCCACATTACCCAGAGGCACTTGACAGCCTGACCTGCCTGTCAACTCTGGCGATATTGGCTCCTGAGGTGTCTAGGGTGCTGTGTCCCAAACGGCTCCCTATTCCCTATGTAGTGCACTACTATACTGTAGCACACTCAAATGTAGTGCCCTACATAGGGAATAGCGTGCTATTTGGGACGCAAACTAGGTGTCCACTCTTCACTCTTCACTGTCTGTTTGAGAGGGAAGCAGCTTGTTTCAGCAATTCTCTTTCCCTCTCTTATTTCCTCCAATGCCTCTCTCTCCTCCATCCCCCTCCTGTTCCCCATCTCACCCTCCACCCCTCCCCTTCCCTTCCCTTCCCCACCTCACCCTCCACCCTTCCCCTTCTCACCCTCCACCCTTCCCCTTCCCCACCTCACCCTCCACCCCTCCCCTTCCCCACCCCTCCCCTTCCCCATCTCACCCTCCACCCCTCCACTTCCCCACCTCACCCTCCACCCCACCCCTTCCCCACCCGTCAACTTCCCCACCTCATCCTCCATTTTGATAGTTCTTCTTGTCTTTACTGTCCTACTTTACTTTGACAGTAGTTATTCTTGTCTCTCCTTGGAGTTTAAGGACTATAGCTTCACAAGAGTTCTTCAGACAGATTCAGAAGGTGAAGAGAGATATAGATTGTCCAGATTCAGACTGGTGTCATCGAGGGCGAAGAGAGATATAGATTGTCCAGATTCAGACTGGTGTCATCGAGGGCGAATTGTGATACTCCAGAGTGCCAGAGAAGTCTTTGAAGGGCCTCCCGAGTGTCTCAGCGTTCTAAGACACTGAGTGGCTCAGCGGTCTAAGACACTGAGTGGCTCAGCGGTCTAAGACACTGGAGTCCCATAGGATGGTGCACAATTGGCCCAGCGTCGTCCGGGTTAGGGGAGGGTTTGGTCGGGCGGCGGGGGGGCTTTACTTGGCTCATCGCGCTCTAATGACTCCTTGTGGCGGGCCGAGCGCTTGCAGGCTGACTCCGTTTGTCAGTTGAATGGTGTTTCCTCTGACACATTGGTGCGGCTGGCTTCCAGGTTTAGCCGGCGGCTGTTAAGAAGCGCGGCTTGGCAGGTCATGTTTCGGAGGACGCATGTCTCGACCATTTGCCTCTCCCGAGCCCATTGGGGAGTTGCAGTGATGAGACAAGATCGTAATCATGAAATAGGGGGGGGTAATAATAATTGAAAAGAAGGTATTAAGTAATGTAGTGATCTAGAGAGCCTCACCCTTCCTCCTTTTTCTCCGTTGGAGCCGGGGAATCCAGGGAAGCCATTGGAGCCCTGTGAAACGGACAGAGAGATGGTTAGAGAGTTGAAGATCTCTGCATTTCCTGTAGCCTCTGCTCTTTCTATCCGAGTCCCAAGAGAGAATTTTTGATTTGATTTATTAGGATCCTCATTTAGCCAACGCAACAGCTAGTCTTACTGGAGTCCTACAAATATCGAAAAAGACATTACAGACAAAATACTTTTGACATACATTGTAAAACATTACTATGTAGTGTGTGTGCATCTATCAGTTCCACATACATGTCAGAACATACACACAACAAGTAGGTCACATGGGGGAGAGGCGTTGTGCCGTGAGGTGTTGCTTTATTTGTGTTTTGAAACCAGGTTTGCTGTTCCCTTGCGCTATATGAGATGGCTCCTGGCTCTGTATAATACTATATGTTTCCTTGAATTTGTTTCTGGATCTGGGGACTGTGAAAAGACCCCTGGTGGCATGTCTGGTGGGGTTAGTGTGTGTGTCAGAGCTGTGTGTAAGTTGACTATGCAAACAATTTGGAATTTCCAACACATTCATGTTTCTTATAAAAAGAAGAAGTGATGCAGTCAGTCTCTCCTCAACTCTTAGCCAAGAGAGACCGGCATGCATAGTATTTATATCAGCCCTCTGTTTACGACGGGCGGTATCTGACTTGGTGGCTGTGGTATCTGACTTGGTGGCTGTGGAATCTGACTTGGTGGCTGTGGTATCTAGTGACAACCCAACATAAGAGAGATACGCTGGGAGGGTAAAGCAAATAGACAACGGAGGGGAAAACTCTGTCTCCTGTTGGATACACATCAGACATTTAGCTGCCTACTACTGATGGCCACGCCAGTCAAATAGATGACGAAGGCTCAATGTGGCATGACAATCCCCATGTTGGATACATTATTATTAAAACAAATTTTATTTAACTCTTTGTTGTCTCAGTCAATTTATCACCAGGTAAGTTGACTGAGACAACATTCTGATTTACAGCAACGTCCGTGGGGAATAGTCACAGGGGAGAGGAGAGGGGGGGGGGGGGGGGGGGGGGGGGGGTGAGCCGAAGAAGGAATCCAGAGGAGCTTACCAATGTCGCTTCCCTTCAAGAAGCATTGACAATACAGACAAAATAAGAAACAACGTTAGAGTTTATGTGCTTCATTTACACACAGAGCAAAGTGTCTACTTGAAATGGCAGAAGGGTTTACGTATGTGTATGTCCATCTGTCTGCCTGTGTATGTGTAGACTAAACCCATTCCGTCAGACAGCAGGAAAAACAGTGGAACGTGGAGAGAGAGAGACAGTGAAAAGGACCTCTGTGGATTAACTGTTTTCTTTACTAGTAAACTGAATGATTAGGAGTGAAGAGGAGAGGATGAGAGGAGAGGATGAGAGGAGTAGAGGAGAGGATGAGAGGAGTAGAGGAGAGGATGAGAGGAGTAGAGGAGAGGATGAGAGGAGTAGAGGAGAGGATGAGAGGTGTAGAGGAGAGGAGGAGGAAGAGGATGAGGAGTAGAGGAGAGGATGAGAGGAGTAGAGGAGAGGAGTAGAGGAGAGGATGAGAGGAGTAGAGGAGTAGAGGAGAGGAGTAGAGGAGAGGAGTAGAGGAGAGGATGAGGAGTAGAGGAGAGGATGAGAGGAGTAGATGAGAGGGGGAGAGCACCGTAACATCACTGTAATATCACTGTAATACCATGCTGTAATATCACTGTAATATCACTGTAACATCACTGTAATATCACTGTAACATCACTGTAATATAACTGTAATATCACTGTAATATCACTGTAACATCACTGTAACATCACTGTAACATCACTGTAACATCACTGTAACATCACTGTAACATCACTGTAACATCACTGTAACATCACTGTAACATCACTGTAACATCACTGTAATATCACTGTAATATAACTGTAATATAACTGTAATACCACTGTAATACCACTGTAATACCACTGTAATATCACTGTAACAGCACTGTAACATCACTGTAATATCACTGTAACATCACTGTAACATCACTGTAATATCACTGTAACATCACTGTAATATCACTGTAATATAACTGTACTATAACTGTAATACCACTGTAATATCACTGTAACAGCACTGTAATATAACTGTAATATCACTGTAACATAACTGTAACATCACTGTAATATCACTGTAATATCACTGTAACATAACTGTAACATCACTGTAACATCACTGTAATATCACTGTAACATCACTGTAACATCACTGTAATATCACTGTAACAGCACTGTAATATAACTGTAATATCACTGTAATATCACTGTAATATCACTGTAATATCACTGTAACAGCACTGTAATATAACTGTAATATCACTGTAATATCACTGTAATATCACTGTAACATCACTGTAATATCATGTTGTGATACGTACATATACAACTGATCATAAAGGCCCAGTGCAGTCAAAAACGTGATTTCCTGTGTTTTATATATATTTCAGTAACATATAGAGAGAGATAGGTGGTAGAGTCAGTAACACAGAGAGATATACAAACACAGAGAGAGATACCACAGTCAGTTTTGTGCTGTTATCACATACCTTAGGTCCTTGTCTTCCTGGGTAGCCGGGTAATCCGGGGACACCAAGTTTACCCTAAACAACGTAAAATAGGGTTACAATAAGCAGACTGGCTTGTGAAAACACATCAAGATAGTGACGATAGTGATACAGAGGTATTAATGAGTACCTTCTCTCCAGCAGACCCGATGGGGCCGGCCTCTCCGTTGGGGCCTGATCGACCTTTGGGGCCCTCAGGTCCGTCTTCACCTCTGGCTCCTAGGACACCGAGCTCTCCCTTGTCTCCCTTGATGCCCATGTCTCCTTTGAAACCTGGAAAACCGTCCTCTCCCTGAAACACAGAAGAAGAAAAATAATCTTCAATAACGGGCAAGATAAGTTCAAAGGGTCCTCTGAATCACTTTAAAACATAAAAAAAAAAAAGTATTTTCAAAAAAGTATTACATCATACATAAATACCTGTATTAAATATACTGTACATATTTTCTGCGTTGATTTCACATGAGCATCAAGGCATAAATTGCTTCCACTGTAAACTTGAATGATAGACGTGGACATCTAGTGGTGATATGATGAAATTGCAGTGACTGAATATAGAGATATACTGCCATCTGGTGGTCAGACCTCAGAATGCAGTTTGCCAGTGTTTACATAGAGGCTCTTGTCACAGGATTTCACAAACTTGGTCTTCAGGGGGTGCACGTTTTGGTTTTGTTGTCCTAACACTACACAGCTGATTCAAAGCTTGATGATTAGATGACTATGTCTAGTGTTAGGGGTCCCGAGAGGTGAGTTCGGGAAAACCCTGCTCTCTCATGTCACACTTCCCATCTTACCTAGGGTCTATTGTAGTCGTCACTTACTGCAACTAAGCAGTGGAGAGATATCAAGATCCTTCTACAGCATGTACGTAAAGCGTTTGTTCATTTCTAACTTTGTTATAAGCCTTTTTTTTGGCATTACGTTGAAAACAGCAGACCCAAAATAGAAAGGTCGTTTTTTTTTTTTTTTTTAAAGGAAATCTTATCGTCCTGCTCCCGCGTCTAAAAACAGCCGGGTTCATCAGCCTTTTGCTGACTCAACAGGAAAATCGACCAATGAGGCAGATGAAGCTGAAAAACGTCTAGAAGTTTAGAGCAGCCGGCGATAACAACGGCAATCAATCTACTTTTAGATCACATTTGCTACTGTTACCTGTAGACTTTGGCGTTACGCTAACGCTAGTTAGCATTGGCTCGCAAAAAAAAAGACCTCTATCTTCAGTCATACTGCATGCAGAGACATTAAAACGGTATCTACAAGTTCATCTGACTCTAGGTATGTAGCACAAAGACTTAAATGCCAGAATCTTGCAATATACCTTTCATGTTTTACACCCCATTACTACTTAACGAGCTGAAGCCTTTCAAGCCAATTGGCATTTAAGGGGTTTTCCACTAGATCTGCCTGCCTGCTAAAAAAAAAGCTGGAGGAAAAGTTTTCCTCTTACCACTGACTCAGGGTCAGGTATTAGCTCATCCCTCTAACGGTTAAGGTTAAGATTATGACGTTTGGGGCCAATCTGATCCTAGATCTGTGGTTGAGAACCACGTTCTACCTCTAACACAAATACGAGGCGGACATATTGTTGTTGTTTACCTTTTCTCCGCCGCCGCCTTTCAGACCTCTGACACCCTCGGCACCCTGTAGGAGGAAACAGAGGATGAATACGATGGTTCAAGAATATATCATTGACCAATGTGGAGTTGACTTCTGCTGTTGCGTTGTTGTGGTGGGTGTTTATGTACTTCTTATGAATTCAATCAATCAATACATTCATTCATTAACCAATCAATCAATTCATAAATCATGTAAATATCAATTTTAACAGTAAGGTCAAAGGGTGTGACCCTTGAAGGTCGTTACCTTGACACCTCGTGAGCCAGGGTAGCCAATAGAACCCTGAGGACCAGGATGACCCTACGTGACGTGAAAAAAAACAAGACAAAAACAGTATGGTTAGTTGGTGATCGAGATCAGGTAAGGTATGAATGGTAAGGTATCAACGGTAAGGTATGAATGGTAAGGTATGAATGGTAAGGTATTAATAGTAAGGTATGAGTGGTAAGGTATTACTGGTAAGGTATGAATGGTAAGGTATGAATGGTAAGGTATTAATAGTAAGGTATGAGTGGTAAGGTATTACTGGTAAGGTATGAATGGTAAGGTATGAATGGTAAGGTATGAATGGTAAGGTATTAATAGTAAGGTATGAATGGTAAGGTATGAATTGTAAGGTATGAATGGTAAGGTATCAACGGTAAGGTATGAATGGTAAGGTATGAATGGTAAGGTATCAACGGTAAGGTATGAATGGTAAGGTATGAATGGTAAGGTATCAACGGTAAGGTATGAATGGTAAGGTATGAATGGTAAGGTATCAACGGTAAGGTATGAATGGTAAGGTATGAAAGGTAAGGTATCAACGGTAAGGTATGAATGGTAAGGTATGAATGGTAAGGTATGAATGGTAAGGAATGAATGGTAAGGTATCAACGGTAAGGTATGAATGGTAAGGTATGAATGGTAAGGTATTAATAGTAAGGTATGAATGGTAAGGTATTACTGGTAAGGTATGAATGGTAAGGTATGAATGGTAAGGTATGAATGGCAAGGTATTACTGGTAAGGTATGAATGGTAAGGTATGAATGTTAAGGTATGAATGGTAAGGTATGAATGGTAAGGTATTACTGGTAAGGCTTGAATGGTAAGGTATCAATAGTAAGGTATGAATGGTAAGGTATCAACGGTAAGGCTTGAATGGTAAGGTATCAATAGTAAGGTATGAATGGTAAGGTATTAATGGTAAGGTATGAATGGTAAGGTATGAATGGTAAGGTATGAATGTTAAGGTATGAATGGTAAGGTATAAATGGTAAGGTATGAATGGTAAGGTATGAATGGTAAGGTATGAATGGTAAGGTATGAATGGTAAGGCTTGAATGGTAAGGTATCAATAGTAAGGTATGAATGGTAAGGTATTAATGGTAAGGTATTAATAGTAAGGTATGAATGGTAAGGTATGAATGGTAAGGTATTACTGGTAAGGTATGAATGGTAAGGTATGAATGGTAAGGTATCAACGGAAAGGTATTACTGGTAAGGCTTGAATGGTAAGGTATCAATAGTAAGGTATGAATGGTAAGGTATTAATGGTAAGGTATTAATAGTAAGGTATGAATGGTAAGGTATTACTGGTAAGGTATGACTGGTAAGGTATGAATGGTAAGGTATGAATGGTAAGGTATGAATGTTAAGGTATGAATGGTAAGGTATTAATAGTAAGGTATGAATGGTAAGGTATTAATAGTAAGGTATGAATGGTAAGGTATGAATGGTAAGTTATGAATGGTAAGGTATGAATAGTAAGGTATGAATGTTAAGGTATTAATAGTAAGGTAAGTACGGTAAGGTATTAATAGTAAGGTATGAATGGTAAGGTATGAATGGTAAGGTATCAACGGTAAGGTATGAATGGTAAGGTATAAATGGTAAGGTATCAACGGTAAGGTATGAATGGTAAGGTATGAATGGTAAGGTATCAACAGTAAGGTATGAATGGTAAGGTATGAATGGTAAGGTATCAACGGTAAGGTATGAATGGTAAGGTATGAATGGTAAGGTATGAATGGTAAGGTATGAATGGTAAGGTATGAATGGTAAGGTATGAATGGTAAGGTATTAATAGTAAGGTATGAATGGTAAGGTATGAATGGTAAGGTATGAATGGTAAGGTATGAATGGTAAGGTATGAATGGTAAGGTGTGAATGTTAAGGTATTACTGGTAAGGTATGAATGGTAAGGTATGAATGGTAAGGTATGAATGGTAAGGTATGAATGGTAAGGTATGAATGGTAAGGTATGAATAGTAAGGTATGAATGGTAAGGTATGAATGGTAAGGTATGAATGGTAAGGTATGAATGGTAAGGTATGAATGGTAAGGTATGAATAGTAAGGTATTAATAGTAAGGTATGAATGGTAAGGTATTAATAGTAAGTTATGAATGGTAAGGTATGAATGGTAAGGTATGAATGGTAAGGTATGAATTGTAAGGTATGAATAGTAAGGTATGAATGGTAAGGTATTAATAGTAAGGTATGAATGGTAAGGTATTAATAGTAAGGTATGAATGGTAAGGTATTAATAGTAAGGTATGAATGGTAAGGTATTAATAGTAAGGTATGAATAGTAAGGTATGAATGGTAAGGTATGAATGGTAAGGTATGAATAGTAAGGTATGAATGGTAAGGTATTAATAGTAAGGTATGAATGGTAAGGTATGAATTGTAAGGTATGAATGGTAAGGTATGAATAGTAAGGTATTAATAGTAAGGTATGAATGGTAAGGTATTAATAGTAAGGTATGAATGGTAAGGTATGAATGGTAAGGTATGAATAGTAAGGTATGAATGGTAAGGTATGAATGGTAAGGTATCAACAGTAAGGTATGAATGGTAAGGTATGAATGGTAAGGTATCAACGGTAACGTATGAATGGTAAGGTATGAATGGTAAGGTATGAATGGTAAGGTATGAATGGTAAGGTATGAATGGTAAGGTATGAATAGTAAGGTATGAATGGTAAGGTATTAATAGTAAGGTATGAATGGTAAGGTATGAATGGTAAGGTATGAATGGTAAGGTATGAATGGTAAGGTGTGAATGTTAAGGTATTACTGGTAAGGTATGAATGGTAAGGTATGAATGGTAAGGCATGAATGGTAAGGTATGAATGGTAAGGTATGAATGGTAAGGTATGAATAGTAAGGTATGAATGGTAAGGTATGAATGGTAAGGTATGAATGGTAAGGTATGAATTGTAAGGTATGAATGGTAAGGTATGAATAGTAAGGTATGAATAGTAAGGTATGAATGGTAAGGTATTAATAGTAAGTTATGAATGGTAAGGTATGAATGGTAAGGTATGAATGGTAAGGTATGAATGGTAAGGTATGAATAGTAAGGTATGAATGGTAAGGTATTAATAGTAAGGTATGAATGGTAAGGTATTAATAGTAAGGTATGAATGGTAAGGTATTAATAGTAAGGTATGAATGGTAAGGTATTAATAGTAAGGTATGAATAGTAAGGTATGAATGGTAAGGTATGAATGGTAAGGTATGAATAGTAAGGTATGAATGGTAAGGTATTAATAGTAAGGTATGAATGGTAAGGTATGAATTGTAAGGTATGAATGGTAAGGTATGAATAGTAAGGTATTAATAGTAAGGTATGAATGGTAAGGTATTAATAGTAAGGTATGAATGGTAAGGTATGAATGGTAAGGTATGAATGGTAAGGTATGAATGGTAAGGTATGAATGGTAAGGTATGAATAGTAAGGTATGAATGGTAAGGTATTAATAGTAAGGTATGAATGGTAAGGTATTAATAGTAAGGTATGAATGGTAAGGTATTAATAGTAAGGTATGAATGGTAAGGTATGAATGTTAAGATATGAATGGTAAGGTATGAATGGTAAGGTATGAATGTTAAGGTATTAATAGTAAGGTATGAATGGTAAGGTATGAATGGTAAGGTATGAATGGTAAGGTATGAATGGTAAGGTATGAATGGTAAGGTATGAATCAAATAAATGAAACCAGACTTACGACGCCTCCTTTCATTCCTGGAGGACCCTCCTTCCCTGGGTGACCCTGGAAGAAACATTGGGGTCAGATAACTGTATTATATGGCATTATTAACATACTACTAGACTAAAACTATAGTAAAACTACTACTGTAGTACTACTATACTTCAACTATATGATATGGCATTATTTACTATATGATATCTACTATACTGGTAATACATATACACATATACATATATATATATAAAACACTGCATTTTCGACTCGCGTCAGGGCCAATTTTTGCATTTTAGCTTATCCTAACCCTTTACCCAACCTTAACCTAATTATCCTAACCCTTTACCCAACCTTAACCTAATTATCCTAACCCTTTACCCAACCTTAACCTAATTATCCTAACCCTTTACCCAACCTTAACCTAATTATCCTAACCTTCTACGTATGTTCTCCTAACCTGCT
>NC_052331.1:36469067-36479067 GCF_016432855.1 Salvelinus namaycush
TGACCATCTGCATGGTTAGGGCTGTGTGTAGTGATGTATAATGACCATCTGCCTGGTTAGGGCTGTGTGTAGTGATGTAAAATGACCATCTGCCTGGTTAGGGCTGTGTGTAGTGATGTATAATGACTATCTGCATGGTTAGGGCTGTGTGTAGTGATGTATAATGACCATCTGCCTGGTTAGGGCTGTGTGTAGTGATGTATAATGACCATCTGCCTGGTTAGGGCTGTGTGTAGTGATGTATAATGACCATCTGCCTGGTTAGGGCTGTGTGTAGTGATGTATAATGACCATCTGCATGGTTAGGGCTGTGTGTAGTGATGTATAATGACCATCTGCCTGGTTAGGGCTGTGTGTAGTGATGTATAATGACCATCTGCATGGTTAGGGCTGTGTGTAGTGATGTATAATGACCATCTGCCTGGTTAGGGCTGTGTGTAGTGATGTAAAATGACCATCTGCCTGGTTAGGGCTGTGTGTAGTGATGTATAATGACCATCTGCCTGGTTAGGGCTGTGTGTAGTAATGTAAAATGACCATCTGCCTGGTTAGGGCTGTGTGTAGTGATGTATAATGACCATCTGTCTGGTTAGGGCTGTGTGTAGTAATGTAAAATGAGTGTCTGCCTGGTTAGGGCTGTGTGTAGTGATGTATAATGACCATCTGCCTGGTTAGGGCTGTGTGTAGTAATGTAAAATGAGTGTCTGCCTGGTTAGGGCTGTGTGTAGTGATGTATAATGACCATCTGCCTGGTTAGGGCTGTGTGTAGTAATGTAAAATGACCATCTGCCTGGTTAGGGCTGTGTGTAGTGATGTATAATGACCATCTGCATGGTTAGGGCTGTGTGTAGTAATGTAAAATGACCATCTGCATGGTTAGGGCTGTGTGTAGTGATGTATAATGACCATCTGCATGGTTAGGGCTGTGTGTAGTGATGTATAATGAGTGTCTGCCTGGTTAGGGCTGTGTGTAGTAATGTAAAATGACCATCTGCATGGTTAGGGCTGTGTGTAGTGATGTATAATGAGTGTCTGCCTGGTTAGGGCTGTGTGTAGTAATGTAAAATGACCATCTGCATGGTTAGGGCTGTGTGTAGTGATGTATAATGACCATCTGCATGGTTAGGGCTGTGTGTAGTAATGTAAAATGAGTGTCTGCCTGGTTAGGGCTGTGTTTAGTGATGTATAATGACCATCTGCATGGTTAGGGCTGTGTGTAGTAATGTAAAATGACCATCTGCATGGTTAGGGCTGTGTGTAGTGATGTATAATGACCATCTGCATGGTTAGGGCTGTGTGTAGTAATGTAAAATGAGTGTCTGCCTGGTTAGGGCTGTGTTTAGTGATGTATAATGTATAATCAGGTACACTTTCTCACCTGGTTTCCTTTGGGACCAGCTTGGCCGTCCAGCCCAGCAAGACCCTGTGAACATATTTCAGACACGTTTAGTTTTAACATCATTAACAGCATTACAGCAACATTGCAGCAACATCGCAGTAGTATTGCAGTAGTATTGCAGTAACATTGCAGTAGTATTGCAGTAACATTGCAGTAGTATTGCAGTAGTATTGCAGTACCATTGCAGTACCATTGCCGTAGTATTGCAGTAGTATTGCAGCAACATTGTAGTAGTATTGCAGTAGTATTGCAGTAACATTGCAGTAGTATTGCAGTAACATTGCAGTAGTATTGCAGTAGTATTGCAGTAGTATTGCAGTACCATTGCAATAACATTGCCGTAGTAGTGCAGTAGTATTGCAGTAGTATTGCAGTAGTATTGCAGTAGTATTGCAGTAGTATTGCAGTAGTATTGCAGTAACATTGCAGTAGTATTGCAGTAACATTGCAGTAGTATTGCAGTAACATTGCACTAGTATTGCAGTAGTATTGCAGTAGTATTGCAGTAGCATTGCAGTAGTATTGCAGTAACATCGCAGTAGCATTGCAGTAGTATTGCAGTAGTATTGCGGGAGTATTGCAGTAGCATTGCAGTAGCATTGCAGTAGCATTGCAGTAGTATTGCAGTAGCATTGCAGTAGTATTGCAGTAGCATTGCAGTAGTATTGCAGTAGTATTGTAGGAGTATTGCAGTAGCATTGCTGTAGTATTGCAGAAGTATTGCAGTAACGTTGCAGTAGCATTGCAGTAGTATTGCAGTAGCATTGCAGTAGTATTGCAGTAACATTGCAGTAGTATTGCAGTAGCATTGCAGTAGTATTGCAGTAGCATTGCAGAAGTATAGCAGTAGTATTGCAGTAGTATTGCAGTATTATAGCAGTAGCATTGCAGCAGCATTGCAACAGCATTGCAGTATTATAGCGGTAGCATTGCTGTAGCATTGCAGTAGTATTGCAGTAGTATTGCAGTCATGTAGAAGTACTGTATACATACACGCTGTCCACCAGTCCCAGGGGATCCTCTAGGACCAAGCAGGCCTCTAGGACCCTGTAAGACAGAAAGATGTACAGGTCAAAAACATTAACACATATAAACATTACAATTCTAAACAGCAAGTGTTGTTCGAGGGTGGTTTTGCAACTACGGGGACTTTTGGCATTGTTGAAAAAAATTAATATATATATTAAATCCTTTTTTTCATTGTGTCAGGAACCATAAACTGGTAATAGGAGGAAAGTGGGGAGAGGTAGGGAGAGGAGAAGTGGGGAGAGGTAGGGAGAGGAGAACCATAAACTGGTAATGGCTGTAAATCATTTTATATTCGACACGTTTCCCCCCAAACACTTTCTCCAGATGTTTTCCGATTTGTTTTGATCCATACATATATATTTTACTCCCTATCTTAAATCGTTGTTTTCCTTTAGTCATCGTTAAAGTATCCTCTATGCTTCAGAACCAATACGTTGAGCGTCTTGATTGTTGACCAGTGACCAGTCATCAGCATTGGGGTGGAAAAGGCAGGTTCACATATCCAGAGCAGTGACCAGTCATCAGCATTGGGGTGGAAAAGGCAGGTTCACATATCCAGAGCAGTGACCAGTCATCAGCATTGGGGTGGAAAAGGCAGGTTCACATATCCAGAGCAGTGACCAGGAAGAACTTGTTTAATCTCCTCCGCTAAAACAGAAGAGCCTACATTTATCATCTAAAATACAGTTTAGTATCTACTACTGACTCATCTTAGCCAGAACAATAGACTACCTGGTGATGTGATTGATCATTTTCATGCTCTTAAATACCAGCTGGACCAGCAGCTCTTAAATACCAGCTGGGGCCAGCAGCTCTTAAATACCAGCTGGGCCAGCAGCTCTTAAATACCAGCTGGGCCAGCAGATCTTAAATACCAGCTGGGCCAGCAGCTCTTAAATACCAGCTGGGCCAGCAGCTCTTAAATACCAGCTGGACCAGCAGCTCTTAAATACCAGCTGGACCAGCAGCTCTTAAATACCAGCTGGGGCCAGCAGCTCTTAAATACCAGCTGGGCCAGCAGCTCTTAAATACCAGCTGGGCCAGCAGCTCTTAAATACCAGCTGGGCCAGCAGCTCTTAAATACCAGCTGGACCAGCAGCTCTTAAATACCAGCTGGACCAGCAGCTCTTAAATACCAGCTGGACCAGCAGCTCTTAAATACCAGCTGGACCAGCAGCTCTTAAATACCAGCTGGGGCCAGCAGCTCTTAAATACCAGCTGGGCCAGCAGCTCTTAAATACCAGCTGGACCAGCAGCTCTTAAATACCAGCTGGGGCCAGCAGCTCTTAAATACCAGCTGGGCCAGCAGCTCTTAAATACCAGCTGGGGCCAGCAGCTCTTAAATACCAGCTGGACCAGCAGCTCTTAAATACCAGCTGGGGCCAGCAGCTCTTAAATACCAGCTGGGGCCAGCAGCTCTTAAATACCAGCTGGGCCAGCAGCTCTTAAATACCAGCTGGACCAGCAGCTCTTAAATACCAGCTGGGGCCAGCAGCTCTTAAATACCAGCTGGGCCAGCAGCTCTTAAATACCAGCTGGGGCCAGCAGCTCTTAAATACCAGCTGGACCAGCAGCTCTTAAATACCAGCTGGGGCCAGCAGCTCTTAAATACCAGCTGGGGCCAGCAGCTCTTAAATACCAGCTGGGCCAGCAGCTCTTAAATACCAGCTGGGGCCAGCAGCTCTTAAATACCAGCTGGGGCCAGCAGCTCTTAAATACCAGCTGGACCAGCAGCTCTTAAATACCAGCTGGGGCCAGCAGCTCTTAAATAACATAACAATTTAAAGAACTTTAATTTATTTGACTCCTTTTGTAACCAACTGCATTAAATATTTTCAAATTAGCAAAAAAAATATATTGTCGAAATACAGTACGTAGAAGAAGATCAAAAAGGCTTTCATTAAATAACAGAAAACAAATCATTGGTATTGTTTTTGTTTTTGTAAATGCAGCTGCCGCTGGTAGTGTAGCTATTAGATGCTGTTTATCATTGTGCACTAGGCTTTATTACGGGCGATAGGTTCACTACACATCAACGCATTCTGTATCAGACAGTAGGCCGGCCCTCCTTTGAAGTCTCTCGTAGATCGATGCATTGCACTCTTTTTTTGTTTATAAAGCCCTCCTGCGTAAACTTCCGTCGCACCTCATTGTTAACTTACAGACGTATGAGACACCAGTCTCAGGGATGGTTAACTCTGGACATCTCTTCAGTCGCCGCTGAGTTAGGTGAATCTGCTTTTAGGTTTTTGCACCTCACTTGTGGAATGATCGTCAAGGCTCTCTAAAGTTGGATGAATTGGTGCCTCTAGGGCAATTTTTTTTTAAAGTAAACAAATAAATAATAAAACATTAAATGAATTTCTTATAAATCAACCCCCTTGGGGAACACAACAAAGCCCGTAGTTGCAAAATCATCCATAATGTGTTTCAGTGCAAAGTAAGACGGTATCCTACTCAGGTACTGTGTGTGGTAGCAGTGGTGTAAGCAGAATGTACTGTGTCCACTGAAGCCTAGCTGAGAAATAGCAACACTGACCTCCTGTGGCCATTATGGTAACTACAAGTACTCAACAGCTCACTGATCTATATTTACTGCAGTCTTTCTATGGTCCATAGGACGCCAGCCAGGAGGAGAATGAAGTTATCTCTCATGGGTAAAGTGAGAATAGCTGCTTCTCTCAAGCTATATATTTCCTGTGAGGTGCGACTAGTTACTCCAACTCTGTCTGTCTCACACATCTCACCAAGGGCAACATTACTAATGTGATGGACAAGGCATGAATGCCATTATGAGTCTTCAGGAGGGGAAGGAAGGAGGGTAGGGAGAGGAGGGAAGTGGGGAGAGGTAGGGAGAGGAGGGAAGTGGGGAGAGGTAGGGAGAGGAGAAGTGGGGAGAGGTAGGGAGAGGAGGGAAGTGGGGAGAGGTAGGGAGAGGAGAAGTGGGGAGAGGTAGGAAGAGAAGTGGGGAGAGGTAGGGAGAGGAGGGAAGTGGGGAGAGGTAGGGAGAGGAGAAGTGGGGAGAGGTAGGGAGAGGAGAAGTGGGGAGAGGTAGGAAGAGGAGGAGTGGGGAGAGGTAGGGAGAGGAGAAGTGGGGAGAGGTAGGGAGAGGAGGGAAGTGGGGAGAGGTAGGGAGAGGAGAAGTGGGGAGAGGTAGGGAGAGGAGGGAAGTGGGGAGAGGTAGGGAGAGGAGAAGTGGGGAGAGGTAGGGAGAGGAGAAGTGGGGAGAGGTAGGGAGAGGAGAAGTGGGGAGAGGTAGGGAGAGGAGAAGTGGGGAGAGGTAGGAAGAGGAGGAGTGGGGAGAGGTAGGGAGAGGAGAAGTGGGGAGAGGTAGGGAGAGGAGAAGTGGGGAGAGGTAGGGAGAGGTAGGGAGAGGAGAAGTGGGGAGAGGTAGGGAGAGGAGGGAAGTGGGAGAGGGAAAGGAGAAGTGGTGAGAGGTAGGGAGAGGAGGGAAGGAGGGGAGGGAGAGGAGAGAAGAGGGGAGAGATAAGGAGGGAAGGAGGAGAGGAGACGTGGGGAGAGATAAGGAGGGAAGGAGAGGAGACGTGGGGAGAGATAAGGAAGGAGAGGAGACATGGGGAGAAAGGGATTGGGGAAAAGAAGGTTGGGAGGAAAGTGCAAAGAGAGAAGGGTGGGTTCTTCTGTTCAAGTAATTGATGTAATGGGCATAGAGGGGAGGTGGCAGGTAAGAAGTATGTGTGTGTTGGAGCATGTGTGTGTTGGGGGAAGGAGAGAATGTGTGTCGGGGTGAAGGAGACTGAGGTGTTTAGGTGATGTAATCTTCAACCTCTGGGCCACTATGTTCCTTGCACCTCTGGAAGTCTGTCTGAAGAATAATACTCTGATACACAAGTCTGTTATCTTTGACAATGGTATTACACATTAGAAAATACTTACACTCTCTCCAGCCAGACCCCTCTGTCCGATCTCACCGTCCTCGCCCTGTCGAGAAGAGAGAGAAGAGAAGAGTGGGTTATTGTGGAATAGATGGAGAGAGTTATCAGACAGCCTCATGGGATGTGTAGTTTGGGGTACTCACTCTCTGGCCATCGTCTCCTGGAGCACCTGGAGAGCCGATGGAACCCAGTTCACCCTGCAGAGAGAGAGAGAGATGTCTTTACTGTCTTTTCTCTGTCTTTAATATGTTTTCACTCTGCCTTTACAATGTTTTACTGTCTTTACTCTGTCTTTATCTGTCTTTATCTGTCTTTACTCTGTCTTTACTCTGTCTTTACTCTGCCTTTACTCTGCCTTTACTCTGCCTTTACTCTGTCTTTACTCTGTCTTTACTCTGCCTTTATCTGTCTTTACTCTGCCTTTACTCTGTCTTTACTCTGTCTTTACTCTGCCTTTACTCTGTCTTTATCTGTCTTTACTCTGTCTTTACTCTGTCTTTACTCTGTCTTTACTCTGCCTTTATCTGTCTTTACTCTGTCTTTACTCTGCCTTTACTCTGTCTTTACTCTGCCTTTATCTGTCTTTACTCTGTCTTTACTCTGCCTTTACTCTGCCTTTACTCTGTCTTTACTCTGCCTTTATCTGTCTTTACTCTGTCTTTACTCTGTCTTTACTCTGCCTTTATCTGTCTTTACTCTGTCTTTACTCTGTCTTTACTCTGTCTTTACTCTGCCTTTACTCTGTCTTTACTCTGTCTTTACTCTGCCTTTATCTGTCTTTACTCTACCTTTACTCTGTCTTTACTCTGTCTTTACTCTGCCTTTATCTGTCTTTACTCTGCCTTTATCTGTCTTTACTCTGTCTTTACTCTGCCTTTACTCTGTCTTTACTCTGCCTTTATCTGTCTTTACTCTGTCTTTACTCTGCCTTTACTCTGTCTTTACTCTGTCTTTACTCTGCCTTTACTCTGTCTTTACTCTGTCTTTACTCTGCCTTTATCTGTCTTTACTCTGTCTTTACTCTGCCTTTACTCTGTCTTTACTCTGTCTTTACTCTGCCTTTACTCTGTCTTTACTCTGCCTTTACTCTGTCTTTACTCTGTCTTTACTCTGCCTTTATCTGTCTTTACTCTGTCTTTACTCTGCCTTTACTCTGTCTTTACTCTGCCTTTATCTGTCTTTACTCTGCCTTTATCTGTCTTTACTACGTATATACTGTCTTTACTCTGCCTTTACTCTGCCTTTACTCTGTCTTTACTCTGTCTTTACTCTGTCTTTACTCTGTCTTTACTCTGCCTTTATCTGTCTTTACTCTGCCTTTATCTGTCTTTACTCTGCCTTTACTCTGTCTTTAATATGTTTTCACTCTGCCTTTACAATGTTTTACTGTCTTTACTCTGTCTTTATCTGTCTTTATCTGTCTTTACTCTGTCTTTACTCTGTCTTTACTCTGTCTTTACTCTGTCTTTACTCTGCCTTTATCTGTCTTTACTCTGCCTTTACTCTGTCTTTACTCTGTCTTTACTCTGCCTTTATCTGTCTTTACTCTGCCTTTATCTGTCTTTACTCTGCCTTTACTCTGTCTTTACTCTGCCTTTACTCTGCCTTTATCTGTCTTTATCTGTCTTTACTCTGTCTTTACTCTGCCTTTACTCTGCCTTTACTCTGCCTTTACTCTGCCTTTACTCTGTCTTTACTCTGCCTTTACTCTGTCTTTACTCTGTCTTTACTCTGCCTTTATCTGTCTTTACTCTGTCTTTACTCTGCCTTTACTCTGTCTTTACTCTGCCTTTACTCTGCCTTTACTCTGCCTTTATCTGTCTTTACTCTGCCTTTACTCTGCCTTTACTCTGTCTTTACTCTGTCTTTACTCTGCCTTTATCTGTCTTTACTCTGTCTTTACTCTGCCTTTACTCTGTCTTTACTCTGCCTTTACTCTGTCTTTACTCTGCCTTTATCTGTCTTTACTCTGTCTTTACTCTGTCTTTACTCTGTCTTTACTCTGCCTTTACTCTGTCTTTACTCTGTCTTTACTCTGTCTTTACTCTGCCTTTACTCTGTCTTTACTCTGTCTTTACTCTGTCTTTACTCTGCCTTTACTCTGTCTTTACTCTGCCTTTACTCTGTCTTTACTCTGTCTTTACTCTGTCTTTACTCTGCCTTTACTCTGTCTTTACTCTGCCTTTACTCTGTCTTTACTCTGCCTTTACTCTGTCTTTACTCTGTCTTTATCTGCCTTTACTCTGTCTTTACTCTGTCTTTACTCTGTCTTTTCTCTGTCTTTATCTGCCTTTACTCTGTCTTTACTCTGTCTTTACTCTGTCTTTACTCTGCCTTTACTCTGTCTTTACTCTGCCTTTACTCTGTCTTTACTCTGTCTTTACTCTGCCTTTACTCTGTCTTTATCTGTCTTTACTCTGCCTTTACTCTGTCTTTACTCTGTCTTTACTCTGTCTTTACTCTGCCTTTACTCTGCCTTTATCTGTCTTTATCTGTCTTTACTCTGCCTTTACTCTGCCTTTACTCTACCTTTATCTGTCTTTACTCTGCCTTTACTCTGTCTTTACTACGTATATACTGTCTTTACTCTGGCTTTACTGTCTTTACTCTGGCTTTACTCTGGCTTTACTCTGCCTTTACTCTGCCTTTACTCTGTCTTTACTCTGTCTTTACTCTGTCTTTACTCTGCCTTTACTCTGCCTTTACTCTGCCTTTACTCTGTCTTTACTCTGCCTTTACTCTGTCTTTACTCTGTCTTTACTCTGTCTTTATCTGCCTTTACTCTGCCTTTATCTGTCTTTATCTGTCTTTACTCTGCCTTTACTCTGCCTTTACTCTGCCTTTACTCTACCTTTATCTGTCTTTACTCTGCCTTTACTCTGTCTTTACTACGTATATACTGTCTTTACTCTGGCTTTACTCTGCCTTTACTCTGGCTTTACTCTGTCTTTACTCTGCCTTTATCTGTCTTTATCTGCCTTTACTCTGCCTTTACTCTGCCTTTACTCTGCCTTTACTCTACCTTTATCTGTCTTTACTCTGTCTTTACTCTGTCTTTACTCTGCCTTTACTCTGTCTTTACTCTGCCTTTACTCTGTCTTTACTCTGTCTTTACTCTGTCTTTATCTGCCTTTACTCTGCCTTTATCTGTCTTTATCTGTCTTTACTCTGCCTTTACTCTGCCTTTACTCTGCCTTTACTCTACCTTTATCTGTCTTTACTCTGCCTTTACTCTGTCTTTACTACGTATATACTGTCTTTACTCTGGCTTTACTCTGCCTTTACTCTGGCTTTACTCTGTCTTTACTCTGCCTTTATCTGTCTTTATCTGCCTTTACTCTGCCTTTACTCTGCCTTTACTCTGCCTTTACTCTACCTTTATCTGTCTTTACTCTGCCTTTACTCTGTCTTTACTACGTATATACTGTCTTTACTCTGGCTTTACTCTGCCTTTACTCTGCCTTTACTCTGTCTTTACTCTGCCTTTATCTGTCTTTATCTGCCTTTACTCTGCCTTTACTCTGTCTTTACTCTGCCTTTATCTGTCTTTACTCTGCCTTTACTCTGTCTTTACTACGTATATACTGTCTTTACTCTGGCTTTACTCTGTCTTTACTCTGCCTTTACTCTGTCTTTACTCTGTCTTTACTCTGTCTTTACTCTGCCTTTATCTGTC
>NC_052331.1:36484067-36489067 GCF_016432855.1 Salvelinus namaycush
TAAAAAATTGATGAGTAAAAAATTGATAAGTAAAAAAATGTATAAGTAAAAAATAGTTGCTCTATAGGGTCATCATTCTCAGGGCTGCAGTTGATGTCTGAACACAATGGCCGTCTCTCAAATGGCACCCTATTCCTTAAATAGTGCACTACTTTAGGCTCTGAGTCGTACCCTGCCATTATATATAGTATTATTGTAATATAGTCATATTTCAGGTAGTATATAATATAGAAGATAGCTGTGCCCTAATCTGCCATTATATACAATACAGTTAATATAGTGTTAAAAATATCAAAACTTTACTATAACCATATAAGATAGTTGTGTCTTACCCTGGCTTGGGACAGGATCGCCTGAGCTTGTGCCTCCTGAGCTGAGACCACTGGTCCCTTCTGTGCATCTCCACCAGCACGGAACTGTCAATCACAACACAAGAGACGAAAGCCTTAGAAAACAAGCAAAGCAAGCAAAGCAAACACACAAACACACAAACTACTACACACATTATGACATCTCAGAACATGATAGGATCTCTGTGAGCAGCCGCCACACATTACGACATCTCAGAACATGATAGGATCTCTGTGAGCAGCCGCCACAACATTACGACATCTCAGAACATGATAGGATCTCTGTGAGCAGCCCTGTGTAAAAAGAATAATACAAAATAAAATAAATGAAGCTTTTATGAGACATCTTTCTGAGGTCGGACCTTTTGTTTGGCTAATATCATACACTCTCTCTCTCTCTCTCTCTCTCTCTCTCTCTCTCTCTCTCTCTCTCTCTCTCTATATATATATATATATATATATATATATATATATATATATATTCTTTATGCAGCCCTGTGTGTTCATCAGCATCACTGGTCGTCCCAGACAGACGACGGTCACGCAAACCCCTCCTCAGACGTTGCATGCATCAACCAATGGTTGCGTGCCACGTCACCGACCGTGCCGTCAGGCACCAGATTGCTATAACACATGATGTGGTTAGCTGACACGTAAAATACCTATCTGGCATGCGTCAGCAAAGTCTGAACAGGGGAACACGACCATATCCAACATGGACACTGAGTTGCAGCCCTGTAGTATGTATAAACCCATTCACTGGGCTCCATGACAGAGCCGTTAGATCCAAAATGTCTTCTGAGCTGCATGCAGAGTGGTTACACAGTCACCGGTTCCAGTCCACTGCACCCAGTGACATTTACAAGGTGAATGACTGAGGTTTATATGTACTGAGGGCTTTAACGGGGATGCAGTGAGGTGAAGTGTGTTAAACAAGGTGACTTCACGGTCCAAAACAGAGACACCACAGTTGACTGGAGGTTACATATGACCTAATGGGAACAGGTAGCTGGCAGTCAGACAGCCAGGACATATGGAGGTTGATGGAAAAGTGTTTCTTCATGGTTGAAACAGATATGTTGTGGGATACATTCAGGCCTTTAGACAATGATGAAGGCTAATAACATAGAATACAATATAGAAGATAAGGCTGAGGACAGATGGAAGGTGGGAGAGGGGAGGGGAGGGGAAGGAGGCGGAGGGGAAGTAGGGGGAAGGAGGGAGGGAGGAGACTTACTGCCAACATGAAAATGTAATATTTTATAAGAGCAGCAGCAGTTGGAAGAGAGGGAAGGAGAGAGGTAGGGAGAGAGGTAGAGAGGGAAGGAGAGAAGTAGAAAGGGAAGGAGAGAAGTAGAGAGGGAAGGAGAGAGGTAGGGAGAGAGGAAAGATGAGGGAAGAGGGGACTTACCAGCAGCATGAAAATTGAATATTTTATAAGAGCAGCAGCAGTTGGTAGAGAGGGAAGGAGAGAGGGAAGGAGAGAGGTAGAGAGGGAAGGAGAGAAGTAGAAAGGGAAGGAGAGAAGTAGAGAGGGAAGGAGAGAGGTAGAGAGGGAAGGAGAGAAGTAGAGAGGGAAGGGGAGAAGTAGAGAGGGAAGGAGAGAAGTAGAGAGGGAAGGAGAGAGGTAGAGAGGGAAGGAGAGAAGTAGAGAGGGAAGGAGAGAGATAGAGAGGGAAGGAAAGAAGTAGAGAGGGAAGGAGAGAAGTAGAGAGGGAAGGAGAGAAGTAGAGAGGGAAGGAGAGAAGTAGAGAGGGAAGGAGTGAGGTAGAGAGGGAAGGAGAGAGGTAGAGAGGGAAGGAGAGAGGTAGAGAGGGAAGGAGAGAGGTAGAGAGGGAAGGAGAGAAGTAGAGAGAGAAGAGGGGACTTACCGGCATCATTAGAAGGGTACCTGGAGGACCAGGAACTCCGTCTGAACCAGGAAGACCAGCACGCCCTGGAGGACCCTGGGTAATGTAGGAGAGAGAGAGAGAGAGACAGACAGACAGACAGACATTTGGTTATTATGGAATAATTTAGAGAGAGGTTGACTACAAAGTTCAAGGGGAAGGAACTTCTTAATCATGATCACATAGGAAATATAAATTATGACTGATATAAATCTGTAAAGAGGAAAAGAGTATGTGGGTACAGAACATTTGGGGTATTTCATAGACCTTGAGAAAGTAATGGAGATGGTGAGGTTTGATGTTTGGCCACGGTGATCTTTTACTACAAGGGAAATAGAACGTAGAAGGCAAAGGGCTGACTATAAATATGCCCAACTAAAAAAACATTTTGCAAAAATATTTGAACTTGTTCAACCGAGATACCAATGAAATATGTTGTCATTATACCAATTATTTAAGTCGCTGACAAAATTAGGACTACTGACGAACAGAGGGGTGGGACTTCCTACTGTGAATTAGCAGAGGGCTTAAACTAATATCCAACCATACAAAAAATACATTGCATTTATTAGTATTGTGAAATTAATGTAAAGGTATGTAGTGGGCACTCAGACACATCATCATAACATTATGTTGTTGATAAAGAACTGAGGAAAATAGTTATGCTAATGCTAACGATTTAATGGATATGCTATCACAAGACGAATGCACTCTGGTTTAACTGTACATCGCTCCGGATTAGGGGTGTGACGTTTAAAGACGGTAATTTTAAACACATTTGGGATCGTTAAGTACATTTTTTACAAAATGTAAATCACAGTGCCGTTATCACAACACTACCACTAACAGGTCCTCATCATCATAAAAGCATGATTTACTAGTACAAATAGTCCAGGCTAAAGGTGCATGATAAATCACAGTATATCCACTGTATTACCACCAGCGGGCCAGGCCAGGGATAGATCTCTTTAACAGGCCAAGCCAGGGCTAGATCTCTTAGCAGGCCAGGCCAGGACTAGATGTCTTTAACAGACCAGGGATAGATCTCTTTAGCAGACCAGGGATAGACGTCTTTAACAGACCAGGGATAGATCTCTTTAACAGACCAGGCTAGGACTAGATGTCTTTAACAGACCAGGCCAGGACTAGATGTCTTTAACAGACCAGGCCAGGACTAGATGTCTTTAACAGACCAGGCCAGGGCTAGATCTCTTTAACAGACCAGGCCAGGACTAGATCTCTTTAGCAGGCCAGGCTAGGACTAGATGTCTTTAACAGACCAGGCCAGGACTAGATGTAATTAACAGACCAGGCTAGGGCTAGATCTCTTTAACAGACCAGGCCAGGACTAGATCTCTTTAGCAGGCCAGGCTAGGACTAGATGTCTTTAACAGACCAGGCTAGGACTAGATGTCTTTAACAGACCAGGCCAGGACTAGATGTCTTTAACAGACCAGGCCAGGGCTAGATCTCTTTAACAGACCAGGCTAGGACTAGATGTCTTTAACAGACCAGGCCAGGACTAGATGTCTTTAACAGACCAGGCTAGGGCTAGATCTCTTTAACAAACCAGGCTAGGGCTAGATCTCTTTAGCAGGCCAGGCCAGGACTAGATGTCTTTAACAGACCAGGCCAGGGCAGGATCTCTTTAACAGACCAGACCAGGGGTAGATCTCTTTACCAGGCCAGGGATAGATCTCTTAGCAGGCCAGACCAGATTTAGATCTCTTTAGCAGGCCAGGCCAGGGCTAGATCTCTTTAGCAGGCCAGGGATAGATGTCTTTAACAGACCAGGGGTAGATCTCTTTAACAGACCAGGGATAGATCTCTTTAACAGGCCAGGGATAGATCTCTTTAGCAGACCAGGCTAGGACTAGATGTCTTTAACAGACCAGGCTACGGCTAGATGTCTTTAACAGACCAGGCTAGGACTAGATGTCTTTAACAGACCAGGCCAGGACTAGATGTCTTTAACAGACCAGGCTAGGGCTAGATCTCTTTAACAGACCAGGCCAGGACTAGATGTCTTTAACAGACCAGGCTAGGGCTAGATCTCTTTAACAAACCAGGCCAGGGATAGATCTCTTTAGCAGGCCAGGCCAGGACTAGATGTCTTTAACAGACCAGGCCAGGGCTAGATCTCTTTAACAGACCAGACCAGGGGTAGATCTCTTTACCAGGCCAGGCCAGGACTAGATGTCTTTAACAGACCAGGCCAGGACTAGATGTCTTTAACAGACCAGGCCAGGGCTAGATCTCTTTAACAGACCAGACCAGGGGTAGATCTCTTTACCAGGCCAGGGATAGATCTCTTAGCAGGCCAGACCAGATTTAGATCTCTTTAGCAGGCCAGGCCAGGGCTAGATCTCTTTAACAGGCCAGGGATAGATCTCTTTAGCAGGCCAGGCCAGGGCTAGATCTCTTTAGCAGGCCAGGCCAGGGCTAGATCTCTTTAACAGGCCAGGCCAGGCCTATATCTCTTTAACAGGCCAGGCCAGGGCTAGATCTCTTTAGCAGGCCAGGCCAGGGCTAGATCTCTTTAGCAGGCCAGGCCAGGGCTAGATCTCTTTAGCAAGCTGGTCACGCGCTCTGATCTAGTCTCTGTCTGTCTCAGACGTGCTCTGCTGGGCTCTTCACTGCTGGGTCAAATTGTTCCCATGTGTTACTGCTTCCCCTCTCTGACTAACTGACTGCCTGACTGACTGCCTGACAGCCTAACTGGCTGGCTGGCTGACTGCCTGCCTGCCTGCCTTGCTGTCTT
>NC_052331.1:36494067-36521567 GCF_016432855.1 Salvelinus namaycush
CTCCCTTAACATTCCATTCACTGAGATATCCCTTAACATTCCATTCACTGAGATATCCCTTAACATTCCATTCACTGAGATATCCCTTAACATTCCATTCACTGAGATATCCCTTAACATTCCATTCACTTAGATCTCCCTTAACATTCCATTCACTTAGATATCCCTTAACATTCCATTCACTTAGATCTCCCTTAACATTCCATTCACTTAGATCTCCCTAAACATTCCATTCACTGAGATCTCCCTAAACATTCCATTCATTTAGATCTCCCTTAACATTCCATTCACTTAGATCTCCCTTAACATTCCATTCACTGAGATCTCCCTTAACATTCCATTCACTTAGATCTCCCTTAACATTCCATTCACTTAGATCTCCCTTAACATTCCATTCACTTAGATCTCCCTTAACATTCCATTCACTTAGATATCCCTTAACATTCCATTCACTGAGATATCCCTTAACATTCCATTCACTTAGATCTCCCTTAACATTCCATTCATTTAGATCTCCCTTAACATTCCATTCTTTGGTATTTCTAAACCGCTATAGTTGTATTGGTTTGATGTGCAGAGGGTTTTACTGTTTATTCTATGAGGGTTGTACTGTATATTCTATGAGGGTTGTACTGTATATTATATGAGGGTTGTACTGTATATTCTATGAGGGTTGTACTGTATATTCTATGAGGGTTGTACTGTATATTCTATGAGGGTTGTACTGTATATTCTATGAGGGTTGTACTGTATATTCTATGAGGGTTGTACTGTATATTATATGAGGGTTGTACTGTATATTCTATGAGGGTTGTACTGTATATTCTATGAGGGTTGTACTGTATATTCTATGAGGGTTGTACTGTATATTCTATGAGGGTTGTACTGTATATTCTATGAGGGTTGTACTGTATATTCTATGAGGGTTGTACTGTATATTATATGAGGGTTGTACTGTATATTATATGAGGGTTGTACTGTATATTCTATGAGGGTTGTACTGTATATTATATGAGGGTTGTACTGTATATTATATGAGGGTTGTACTGTATATTCTATGAGGGTTGTACTGTATATTCTATGAGGGTTGTACTGTATATTATATGAGGGTTGTACTGTATATTCTATGAGGGTTGTACTGTATATTATATGAGGGTTGTACTGTATATTCTATGAGGGTTGTACTGTATATTCTATGAGGGTTGTACTGTATATTCTATGAGGGTTGTACTGTATATTATATGAGGGTTGTACTGTATATTATATGAGGGTTGTACTGTATATTCTATGAGGGTTGTACTGTATATTATATGAGCCAGAGTTCTCCAACCACACTCTGAATAGCCTTTACACTATTTGCTGTGGTAGCTATATATAAACTGTTGAGTTGCATATGTTGCTATAGTGATGGGTTAAAATGATAGTCAGAGAGTTAAAGGAAGTGGTGGGTAATGAGGGAATGACCTATTTCCAACAGCAGGAAGTGCAAAGGGAGTTCCTGAGCAGCGACAGCTCACTTACCCTGTCACCGTGGTCTCCATGTGGGCCAGGGGCACCCTGGGAGCCTGGGGCGCCGGGCAGGCCCTGCGAACGCACACACACACACACACACACACACGTTAACTACAGCAGAGCTAGCTTACCAAACTGCTACCACATTTAATTTATCAACCTCAGAGAGACAAAGCTACACTCTCTCTCTTTCTTTCTCTCTAGCTCTCTCTCTCTCTCGTGCACTCTTTCACTCTCTTTGTCTCTCTCTTTGTCTCTCTCTTTGCCTTTCTGGTCTCTCTCTCTCTCTCTCTCTGGAGGCAAAGAGAGAGAGAGAGAGAGTAGGTCTGGGAGAGGGGGAGGCAAAGAGAGAACGTGATACTCACAGCTTGGCCGGGGCCTCCTTGGGGTCCTTCAATCAGCATCCCCTGGAAGACAGAGAAAATAGATGGAAGACAGACAAAAGAGAGGAAAGACAGACAAAAGAGAGGGAAGACAGACAAAAGAGAGGAAATACAGAAAAAAGAGAGGGAAGACAGAGAAAAGAGAGGGAAGACAGACAAAAGAGAGGGAAGACAGACAAAAGAGAGGGAAGACAGAGAAAAGACAGTGAAGACAGACAAAAGAGAGGAAATACAGAGAAAAGAGAGGGAAGACAGAGAAAAGAGAGGGAAGACAGACAAAATAGAGGGAAGACAGACAAAAGAGAGGGAAAACAGACAAAATAGAGGGAAGACAGACAAAAGAGAGGGAAGACAGAGAAAAGACAGACAAAAGAGAGGGAAGACAGACAAAATAGAGGGAAGGCAGACAAAAGAGAGGGAAGACAGAGAAAAGATAGGGAAGACAGACAAAAGAGAGGGAAGACAGAGAAAAGAGAGGGAAGACAGAGAAAAGACAGGGAAGACAGACAAAAGAGAGGAAATACAGACAAAAGAGAGGGAAGACAGAGAAAAGAGAGGGAAGACAGACAAATAGAGGGAAGACAGACAAAGGAGAGGGAAGACAGAGAAAAGACAGACAAAAGAGAGGGAAGACAGACAAAATAGAGGGAAGACAGAGAAAAGACAGGGAAGACAGACAAAAGAGAGGAAATACAGACAAAAGAGAGGGAAGACAGAGAAAAGAGAGGGAAGACAGACAAATAGAGGGAAGACAGACAAAAGAGAGGGAAGACAGAGAAAAGACAGGGAAGACAGACAAAAGAGAGGAAATACAGACAAAAGAGAGGGAAGACAGACAAAAGAGAGGGAAGACAGACAAAAGAGAGGGAAGACAGAGAAAAGAGAGGGAAGACAGAGAAAAGAGAGGGAAGACAGAGAAAAGAGAGGGAAGACAGAGAAAAGAGAGGGAAGACAGACAAAAGAGAGGGAAGACAGACAAAAGAGAGGGAAGACAGAGAAAAGACAGGGAAACATGGATACATTAGCATTCAGAGACAGCAGTAAATCTACAGTGGAGTGGAGTGGAGACAGAGTCCAGTTTTAGCTGATACATCATCAATACCTAGTTACACAGTAGTGATAATAACTAGTTATACAGCAGTGATAATAACTAGTTACACAGTAGTGATAATAACTAGTTATACAGTAGTGATAATAACTAGTTATACAGTAGTGATAATAACTAGTTATACAGTAGTGATAATATCTAGTCATACAGTAGTGATAATAACTAGTTGTACAGCAGTGATAATAACTAGTTATACAGTAGTGATAATAACTAGTTATACAGTAGTGATAATACCTAGTTATACAGTAGTGATAATACCTAGTTATACAGTAGTGATAATAACTAGTTATACAGTAGTGATAATAACTAGTTATACAGTAGTGATAATATCTAGTTATACAGTAGTGATAATAACTAGTTATACAGCAGTGATAATAACTAGTTATACAGTAGTGATAATAACTAGTTATACAGTAGTGATAATAACTAGTTATACAGTAGTGATAATAACTAGTTATACAGTAGTGATAATAACTAGTTATACAGTAGTGATAATATCTAGTCATACAGTAGTGATAATAACTAGTTGTACAGCAGTGATAATAACTAGTTATACAGTAGTGATAATAACTAGTTATACAGTAGTGATAATAACTAGTTATACAGTAGTGATAATAACTAGGTTTACAGTAGTGATAATATCTAGTTATACAGTACTGATAATATCTAGTTATACAGTAGTGATAATAACTAGTTATACAGTAGTGATAATAACTAGTTATACAGTAGTGATAATAAGTAGTTATACAGTAGTGATAATAACTAGTTATACAGTAGTGATAATACCTAGTTATACAGTAGTGATAATACCGAGTTATACAGTAGTGATAATACCGAGATATACAGTAGTGATATGACCTAGTTATACAGTAGTGATAATAACTAGTTATACAGTATTGGTAATAACTAGTTATACAGTAGTGATAATAACTAGTTATACAGCAGTGATAATAACTAGTTACACAGTAGTGATAATAACTAGTTATACAGTAGTGATAATAACTAGGTTTACAGTAGTGATAATAACTAGTTATACAGTAGTGGTAATATCTAGTTATACAGTAGTGATAATAACTAGTTATACAGTAGTGATAATAACTAGTTACACAGTAGTGATAATAACTAGTTATACAGTAGTGGTAATAACTAGTTATACAGTAGTGATAATAACTAGTTATACAGTAGTGGTAATAACTAGTTATACAGTAGTGATAATAACTAGTTATACAGTCGTGGTAAAACATGTTGCCTGCGACTTACTGGTTCAATGATGGCGGGTTCTCCCTTCTCTCCTTTCTCTCCACCATATCTGCCTCCTCCCATCTGAAAACACCACAGAGACATCCTATCAGAATACAATTCTGCGAGTTGTCAACAAAACACAAAATAAAAAACATCAGTATTTCCACAAAGAATATCCTTCTGTAGGCCCCTACGCAGCATCATCAGGTTCTCAGCTGACGTCACAAACACCAGCAGTGTGAATTAAAACCAATCAGAGGTCGAAGTAGTCATGGCAGCAAGGGACGGGCCTACCCAATACGGGTGTCCTCATTTTACCAGGGATTCAGGGAATTGAATACACTACCACAAACAGCAGTAAAAGAGCTAAGAAAAGATCCAGACCCGTCAAAATGCTGAGTTGCCTGTCTGTGCCTCTGGTAGTGGGAACATTTGTTAAGTCTAAATGCTAAATGCTAAGTATTTTTAGCCTACGTGGGAAATATTAACCACAAGAATTGGTTCGTAAAGAAGCCACAATTTGAGTCTTGGTCCGAATGATATTCATTCATTTTCCGAATCCACTGAAGATGACCAACGGGTTGTATCCCAAATTGCACTGTGTTCCTTTTATAGTGCACTACTTTTGACCAGGGCCCTATGACACCCCATTCCCTATATAGTGCACTACTTTAGACCAGAGCCCTATGGAACCCTATTCCCTATATAGTGCACTACTTTAGACCAGAGCCCTATGGCACCCTATTCCCTATATAGTGCACTACTTTTGACCAGAGCCCTATGGCACCCTATTCCCTTATATAGTGTACTACTTTTGACGAGGGTCCTAACGTGTACTACACTATATAGGGAATAGGGTGCCATTTGGGATGCTCTTACTAACTGAACACAGCGAGGGTCCTGGACACCGGATACTGTTGACACAATGACTTCACACAGGAGGAATTCATGATGAAACGTTGTAACCTTTCATTCATAGGCTAGGTTGTAGCAACCTCGTGATTGGCTATAGGGAAAATTTGAATATCGTGTAGTAACCTAAACTTATCACTGTTACATTGAACTGGGTGAATGGAATATGAATGACAGTCATCCAATATGCTGTACTAGAAATAAGGCCGTGTTCAGGAAAAAATTATTGTCCTCCCTCATCTTAAACAGTACTGACCGCCACTGCTGTGGGCGAAATAGGACTAGAAACAAAATGGCTACAGTGGGACTGGAAACAAAATGGCTAGAGTGGGACTAGAAACAAAAAAAAAGAGAGGGAAGACAGACAAAATAGAGGGAAGACAGACAAAATAGAGGGAAGGCAGGGAGGACAGAAAAAAGAGGGGGAAGACAGAGAAAAGAGAGGGAAGACAGAGAAAAGAGAGGGAAGACAGACAAAAGAGAGGGAAGACAGAGAAAAGAGAGGGAAGACAGACAACATAGAGGGAAGACAGACAAAAGAGAGGGAAGACAGACAAAAGGAGAGGGAAGACAGAGAAAAGACAGACAAAAGAGAGGGAAGACAGACAAAATAGAGGGAAGACAGACAAAAGAGAGGGAAGAGAGAAAAGAGAGGGAAGACAGACAAAAGAGAGGGAAGACAGAGAAAAGAGAGGGAAGACAGACAAAAGACAGACAAAAGAGAGGGAAGACAGAGAAAAGACAGACAAAAGAGAGGGAAGACAGACAAAATAGAGGGAAGACAGACAAAAGAGAGGGAGACAGAGAAAAGACAGGGAAGACAGACAAAAGAGAGGAAATACAGACAAAAGAGAGGGAAGACAGAGAAAAGAGAGGGAAGACAGACAAAAGAGAGGGAAGACAGACAAAAGAGAGGGAAGACAGAGAAAAGACAGGGAAGACAGACAAAAGAGAGGAAATACAGAGAAAAGAGAGGGAAGACAGAGAAAAGAGAGGGAAGACAGACAAAATAGAGGGAAGACAGACAAAAGAGAGGGAAGACAGACAAAATAGAGGGAAGACAGACAAAAGAGAGGGAAGACAGAGAAAAGACAGACAAAAGAGAGGGAAGACAGACAAAATAGAGGGAAGGCAGACAAAAGAGAGGGAAGACAGAGAAAAGAGAGGGAAGACAGACAAACAAAATGGCTACAGTGGGACTGGAAACAAAATGGCTACAGTGGGACTGGAAACAAATTGGCTACAGTGGGACTGGAAACAAAATGGCTACAGTGGGACTAGAAACAAAATGGCTACAGTGGGACTAGAAACAAAATGGCTACAGTGGGACTAGAAACAAAATGGCTACAGTGGGACTGGAAACAAAATGGCTACAGTGGGACTAGAAACAAAATGGCTACAGTGGGACTGGAAACAAAATGGCTACAGTGGGACTGGAAACAAAATGGCTACAGTGGGACTGGAAACAAAATGGCTACAGTGGGACTGGAAACAAAATGGCTACAGTGGGACTAGAAACAAAATGGCTACAGTGGGACTGGAAACAAAATGGCTACAGTGGGACTAGAAACAAAATGGCTACAGTGGGACTGGAAACAAAATGGCTACAGTGGGACTGGAAACAAAATGGCTACAGTGGGACTGGAAACAAAATGGCTACAGTAGGACTGGAAACAAAATGGCTACAGTGGGACTGGAAACAAAATGGCTACAGTGGGACTGGAAACAAAATGGCTACAGTGGGACTGGAAACAAAATGGCTACAGTGGGACTGGAAACAAAATGGCTACAGTGGGACTGGAAACAAAATGGCTACAGTGGGACTGGAAACAAAATGACTACAGTGGGACTGGAAACAAAATGGCTACAGTGGGACTAGAAACAAAATGGCTACAGTGGGACTGGAAACAAAATGGCTACAGTGGGACTAGAAACAAAATGGCTACAGTGGGACTGGAACAAAATGGCTACAGTGGGACTGGAAACAAAATGGCTACAGTGGGACTGGAAACAAAATGGCTAGAGTGGAACTAGAAACAAAATGGCTACAGTGGGACTGGAAACAAAATGGCTACAGTGGGACTGGAAACAAAATGGCTACAGTGGGACTGGAAACAAAATGGCTACAGTGGGACTGGAAACAAAATGACTACAGTGGGACTGGAAACAAAATGTCTACAGTGGGACTAGAAACAAAATGGCTACAGTGGGACTGGAAACAAAATGGCTACAGTGGGACTGGAAACAAAATGGCTACAGTGGTCAATGGATATGTTCTCTGAACTGTGATCAATCCTAAAGGTCATGAGGTCATTAAGGAGTGTCTGAGTTGCCAGCTCGGTCGACACATGTTTATTTGAGAGAAATGGACAGAGATAGAGTAAGTGTGTATTAGAGAGATCAAAGAGAGAGAGAGAGAGAGAGAGAGAGAGAGAGAGAGAGAGAGAGAGAGAGAGAGAGAGAGAGAGAGAGAGAGAGAGAGAGACAGAGAGAGAGAGAGAGGAGGGGAGAGAGAGAGAGAGAGAGAGAGAGAGAGAGAGAGAGAGAGAATGTCCTTATTCTTTCGGAACTTCTTTGAGTGTAATGTTTACTGTTCATTTTTATTGTTTATTTCACTTTTGTTTATCATCTATTTCACTTGCTTTGGCAATGTTAACATATGTTTCCAATGTCAATAAAGCCCCTTGAATTGAATTGAATTGAGAGAGAGAACAAGAGAGAGAGTCAGGGAGTTCAGAAAGACAGACACAGAGAGAGAGAGAGCGAGAGAGAGAGAGAGAGAGAGAGAGAGAGAGAGAGAGAGAGAGAGAGAGAGAGAGAGAGAGAGAGAGAGAGAGAGAGAGAGAGAGAGGGAGTTCAGAAAGACAGACACAGAGAGAGAGAGAGAGAGAGAGAGAGAGAGAGTGAGGGAGTTCAGAAAGACAGACACGAAGAGAGAGAGAGAGAAAGAGAGAGAGAGAGACAGAGAGCGAGAGAGAGAGAGAGAGAGAGAGAGAGAGAGAGAGAGAGAGAGAGAGAGAGAGAGAGAGAGGGTGAGGGATTTCAGAAAGACAGAGAGAGTGAGGGAGTTCAGAAAGACAGAGAGAGAGAGAGAGAGAGAGAGAGAGAGAGAGAGACAGAGAAAGAGAGAGTGAGGGAGTTCAGAAAGACAGACAGAGAGCGAGAGAGAGAGAGAGAGAGAGAGAGAGAGAGTGAGGGAGATCAGAAAGACAGAGAGAGTAAGAGGGATTGTTACGAAGTGAGATGTGTATCTCCATTCAGTATCGACGCCTCGCTGTGTGGTACACGTCCCTAATCACAGACACTCCTCCAAAGCCAACAGTAGCATCATGTACCTTCAGCAGTAGCTCCTGAGTAGGTTCTATGTTAGGCCTCATAGACTCAGATGTACTGGTCTCCGAGATGTGTATATTCAGGATGAGTATTTAAAAAGCTACTTACACTACTATCTGTGTCGGTCTCAGCAGGTACGCCCGGCCCAAACTCATCCTCGTGGGCCGGGAAGGAGGTAGGTTTGGCCTCGCCGGTGCCATAGTCGCCGTAGTCACCGTACTCGTACGTCTGTTTCGTATCGATAATATCACCGTATTCCTTCAGATCGTACTCCTTAAAATCGTACGATTCTGCGCCGGGGTCGGGACCTTTGGTATCAGAGCCGATTTCTGCGGCAGCCGTAGGGTCGGCGTCGACCTGCTCCACGCCGGTGACGTAATCGTCGACTATGTCCTCGTCGTAGTTCTGATTGGTCGATGTGAGGAAGAGGCGGGGGGGCAGTGGGAGGAAACACGGAGTGTTGAGGGGTTAGAGAGAGGAATAGTTCACCTATTGGTTAATGTTTCTAATTAAAAAACATTTGTTTCATAATTGGTTTGATACAGATGCTCCGTGTCAGTAGGTCAGGTGACCTAAACCACCTGCCTTATTATTCCATCATCTGAAAAGTAAAAGTGATCCTAGATCAGCACTCAAAAGTCTTGGATAACTTGTAAATATGGGCCCCAGAAGTAGGCAGAATATAAAAGAGGGTGGGTAAAGTGATGGTGAATAACTCAGGTACCAGTATTTCCCTGGGTTAGTTATGTCTAAGAGGGATAAAAGACAGGAAGCAGGGAATTCCTGATTGACCATACTGCCATGGTTATGTACTGAACAAAAATATGTTGAAAGAACGTTTCCCTGGTGGCGCAGAGGATAAAAGACCTGGATTGGAAACCGAACAATGCAAGGTCAAACCCTACATGCTCAGATTGTTTATATCAAAGTGTAAAAAAAAATATATGTCTGTGTTTGTATGATTTACTGCTGTCCAGATTAATTAAATTAAAATGCCATGTGCCTTCGGGAAAGTATTCAGACCCCTTGAATTCGTTCCACATTTTGTTAGGTTACAGCCTTATTCTAAAATTGATTAAATCGTTTTTTTCCCCCCTCATCAATCTACACACAATAACCTATAATGATAAAGCAAAGACATGTTTTTTGAAATGTAAGCTAATTCATAAAAAATACAAAAACGGAAACATCACATTTACATGAGTATTCAGACCCTTTACTCAGTACTTTGTTGAAGAACCTTTGGCAGCGCTTTTAACCTCGAGTCTTCTTGGGTATGACGTAACAAGTTTGGCACACCTGTATTTGGGGAGTTTCTCCCATTCTTCTCTGCAGATCCTCTCAGGCTGTCAGGTTGGATGGGAGAGCACAGCTGTTTTCAGGTCTCTCCAGATCGGGTTCAAGTCTGGGCTCTGGCTGGGTCACTCAAGGACATTCAGAGACTTGTCCCAAAGCCACTCCTGCGGTGTCTTGGCTGTGTGCTTTGGGTTGTTGTCCTGTTGAAGGTGAACCGTCGCTCCAGTTTGAGGTCCTGAGCGCTCTCTCTGTAGCAAGTTTTCATCAAGGATCTCTCTGTACTTTGCTCTGTCCTGACTGGTTTTCCAGTCCCTGCCACTGAAAAACATCCCCACAGCATGATGCTGCCACTACCATGCTTCACCAAAGGGATGGTGCCAGGTTTCCTCCAGACTTGACGCTTGGCATTCAGGTCAAAGAGTTCAATATTGGTTTCGTCAGACCAGAGAATCTTGTTTCTCATGGTCTGAGAGTCTTTAGGTGACTTTTGGCAAACTCCAAGAGGGCTGTCATGTACCTTTTTTTTACTGAGGAGTGGCTTGCGTCTGGCCACTCTACCATAAAGGCCTGATTGGTGGAGTGCTGCAGAGATGGTTGTCCTTCTGGGTGGTTCTCCCATCTCCACAGAGGTACTCTAGAGCTCTGACAGAATGACCATCAGGTTCTTGGTCACCTTCCTGACCAAGGCTCTTCTCCCCCGATTGCTCAGTTTGGCCAGGAGGCCAGCTCTAGGAAGAGTCTTGGTGGCTCCAAGCTCCTTCCATTTAAGAATGATGGAGGCCACTGTGCTCTTGGGGACCTTCAATGCTGCAGACATTTTTTGGTACCCTGTCCCAGATCTGTGCTTCGACACAATCCTGTCTTGGAGCTCTACAGACAATTCCTTCGACCTCATGGCTTGGTTTTTGATCTGACATTTATTGTCAACTGTGGGACCTTATATAGACAGGTGTGCATTTCCAAATCATGTCCAATCAATTGATTTTGCCACAGGTGGACTCCAATCAAGTTGTAGAAACATCTCAAGGATGATCAATGGAAGGAAACAGGAAACAGCACCTGCACTCAATTATGAGCCTCATAGCAAAGGGTCTGAATACTTATGTAAATAAGGTGTTTCTGTTTTTGTTTTTAAATACATTTGCAAAAATGGCTAAAAAACTTTTGCTTTGTCACGATCGGGTATTGTGATGTCATGATGGGGTATTGTGATGTCATCATGGGGTATTGTGATGTCATGATGGAGTATTGTGATGTCATTATGGGGTATTGTGATGTCATTATGGGGTATTGTGTGTAGATTGCTGAGGTCATTATTTATTTTTTAAATCCCTTTTAGAACAAGGCTGTAACATAATGAAATGTGGGAAAAGTCAAGGGTTCTGAATACTGTATATCACCTGTCTATATCCTCTTGTCCTCAAATGTGAATTGCCATTAAATCTGGAGAGAAACATAACAGGCGATGTATTCCAATCTGCTTTAAGGAGCTACACATTTACATGCTTATAAATGTTATGATAATATTAGATAACAATTCAATGTAACATTTTCAAAATGTTCTGAGGACCTCCAAGACAAGGTAAAATGTATATTGCATGAACATCAATGGAATATTATGTTAAACCTAAAACAAATATCCCTATGAACGTCGTCCTGTATCTCTTGTAATGTATTCACACTGTTCTCACAACCTAATGAAATGTTCTGGGAACATTTAAATAATTCAGTAAATCAACATTCCTGCAACATCAAATCAATGTTTTATGCACCCTGATACAAACATTATCTGAATGTCAGCACAACTGGACACTTAGTGTTTTGGGTACCATTCATACAACGTTTAAAATAGGTTCCCTAGTGTTTTGGGTACCATTCATACAACGTTTAAATTAGGTTCCCTAGTGTTTTGGGTACCATTCATACAACGTTTAAATTAGGTTCCCTAGTGTTTTGGGTACCATTCATACAACGTTTAAATTAGGTTCCTTAGTGTTTTGGGTACCATTCATACAACGTTTAAATTAGGTTCCCTAGTGTTTTGGGTACCATTCATACAACGTTTAAATTAGGTTCCCTAGTGTTTTGGTTACCATTCATACAACGTTTAAATTATGTTCCCTTAATGTTGCAAGAATATTATTGTGATATTCAAAAACGTTGCACAGAACATTCCCACAAGAAGCATACTGACAAGACATACGAATCTTACTCATAAACATGACCAAGGGTTATAAGAGATTAAAACGAAGGGTTTCACAGAGATAGATTGAGATTGTTCTTCCTGGACTAAAAAAACAAACAACTTTCAATGGAGATTCTCCATCAAACAGGTTTTTTTAGTCGAGGTGTAGCCTGAATCTGATTCACAGAAAACCGATCTGTGTTCAGATCATCATTCCAGGTTAAACAACAAGAATTATGAGTTGTTGAGTAAGGAGCAGTAAGAACGTCTCTCACGTGTTATGAAGGTCCCGTTTCTGTTGCTATCTACATCATTCTGCCATTTCCATAGTCACAGGTCTAAACTGGGACATGTTTTGTCTCTGAAAATACCATCGTTTGTCTCTCGTCGTCCTCAAACTTGTCTCTTTTAATTAAAGTCGTGTCCTGGGTTGTGTTGTGCTGTTACCCCCCCCCCCCCCCCTAACGGTAACATAATGTAATTCTGACATTTGGCACGCACTGGTTGCATTGCATACATATTGTTTTGATTTACCCCAGGATGTCTCTCATTAATAACTTTACCCCAGGATGTCTCTCATTAATGACTTTACCCCAGGATGTCTCTCAATAACTTTACCCCAGGATGTCTCTCATTAATGACTTTACACCAGGATGTCTCTCAATAACTTTACCCCAGGATGTCTCTCATAATGACTTTACCCCAGGATGTCTCTCATTAACTTTACCCCAGGATGTCTATCATTAATGACTTTACCCCAGGATGTCTCTCATAATGACTTTACCCCAGGATGTCTCTCAATAACTTTACCCCAGGATGTCTCTCATAATGACTTTACCCCAGGATGTCTCTCATTAATAACTTTACCCCAGGATGTCTCTCATTAATTACTTTACCCCAGGATGTCTCTCATTAATTACTTTACCCCAGGATGTCTCTCATTAATAACTTTACACCAGGATGTCTCTCATTAATGACTTTACCCCAGGATGTCTCTCATTAATGACTATACCCCAGGATGTCTCTCATTAATGACTATACCCCAGGATGTCTCTCATTAATGACTTTACCCCAGGATGTCTCTCATAATGACTTTACCCCAGGATGTCTCTCATAATAACTTTACCCCAGGATGTCTCTCATTAATAACTTTACCCCAGGATGTCTCTCATTAATGACTTTACCCCAGGATGTCTCTCATTAATAACTTTACCCCAGGATGTCTCTCATAATGACTTTACCCCAGTATGTCTCTCATTAATGACTTTACCCCAGGATGTCTCTCATTAATAACTTTACCCCAGGATGTCTCTCATTAATAACTTTACCCAGGATGTCTCTCATTAATAACTTTACCCCAGGATGTCTCTCATTAATAACTTTACCCCAGGATGTCTCTCATCAATAACTTTACCCCAGGATGTCTCTCATAATGACTTTACCCCAGGATGTCTCTCATTATGACTTTACCCCAGGATGTCTCTCATTAATGACTTTACCCCAGGATGTCTCTCATTTATAACTTTACCCCAGGACGTCTCTCATTAATAACTTTACCCCAGGATGTCTCTCATTATGACTTTACCCCAGGATGTCTCTCATTAATGACTTTACCCCAGGATGTCTCTCATAATGACTTTACCCCAGTATGTCTCTCATTATGACTTTACCCCAGGATGTCTCTCATTAATAACTTTACCCCAGGATGTCTCTCATTAATAACTTTACCCCAGGATGTCTCTCATTATGACTTTACCCCAGGATGTCTCTCATTATGACTTTACCCCAGGATGTCTCTCAATAATTACTTTACCCCAGGATGTCTCTCATTAATAACTTTACCCCAGGATGTCTCTCATTATGACTTTACCCCAGGATGTCTCTTATTAATGACTTTACACCAGGATGTCTCTCAATAACTTTACCCCAGGATGTCTCTCATTATGACTTTACCCCAGGATGTCTCTCATTAATGACTTTACACCAGGATGTCTCTCAATGACTTTACCCCAGGATGTCTCTCATTAATTACTTTACCCCAGTATGTCTCTCATTAATAACTTTACCCCAGGATGTCTCTCATTAATAACTTTACCCCAAGGATGTCTCTCATTTATAACTTTACCCCAGGATGTCTCTCATTAATAACTTTACCCCCGGATGTCTCTCATTTATAACTTTACCCCAGGATGTCTCTCATTAATAACTTTACCCAGTATGTCTCTCATTAATGACTTTACCCCAGGATGTCTCTCATTAATGACTTTACCCCAGGATGTCTCTCATTAATGACTTTACCCCAGGATGTCTCTCATTAATGACTTTATCCCAGGATGTCTCTCATTAATGACTTTACCCCAGGATGTCTCTCATAATGACTTTACCCCAGGATGTCTCTCAATAACTTTACCCCAGGATGTCTCTCATTAATAACTTTACCCCAGGATGTCTCTCATTAATGACTTTACCCCAGGATGTCTCTCAATAACTTTACCCCAGGATGTCTCTCATTAATAACTTTATCCCAGGATGTCTCTCATTAATAACTTTACCCCAGGATGTCTCTCAATAACTTTACCCCAGGATGTCTCTCATTAATGACTTTACCCCAGGATGTCTCTCATTAATAACTTTACCCAGGATGTCTCTCATTAATAACTTTACCCCAGGATGTCTCTCATTAATAACTTTACCCCAGGATGTCTCTCATTAATAACTTTACCCCAGGATGTCTCTCATTAATAACTTTACCCCAGGATGTCTCTCATTAATAACTTTACCCCAGGATGTCTCTCATTAATAACTTTACCCCAGGATGTCTCTCATAATGACTTTACCCCAGGATGTCTCTCATTATGACTTTACCCCAGGATGTCTCTCATTATGACTTTACCCCAGTATGTCTCTCATTAATAACTTTATCCCAGGATGTCTCTCATTAATAACTTTACCCCAGGATGTCTCTCATTATGACTTTACCCCAGGATGTCTCTCATTATGACTTTACCCCAGGATGTCTCTCATTTATAACTTTACCCCAGGATGTCTCTCATTAATGACTTTACCCCAGGATGTCTCTCATTAATTACTTTACCCCAGGATGTCTCTCATTAATAACTTTACCCCAGGATGTCTCTCATTATGACTTTACCCCAGGATGTCTCTCGTTAATAACTTTACCCCAGGATGTCTCTCATTAATAACTTTACCCCAGGATGTCTCTCATTAATTACTTTACCCCAGGATGTCTCTCATTAATAACTTTACCCCAGGATGTCTCTCATTAATTACTTTACCCCAGGATGTCTCTCAATAACTTTACCCCAGGATGTCTCTCATTAATAACTTTACCCCAGGATGTCTCTCAATAACTTTACCCCAGGATGTCTATCATTAATTACTTTACCCCAGGATGTCTCTCATTAATTACTTTACCCCAGGATGTCTCTCATTAATAACTTTACCCCAGGATGTCTCTCATTAATAACTTTACCCCAGGATGTCTCTCATTAATTACTTTACCCCAGGATGTCTCTCATTAATAACTTTACCCCAGGATGTCTCTCAATAACTTTACCCCAGGATGTCTATCATTAATTACTTTACCCCAGGATGTCTCTCCATAACTTTACCCCAGGATGTCTATCATTAATGCCTGAGTTTATGTGATGATTTAGCTCAAAATAAGTTGGGCAAACTACAGGAAACTGGAGATAATAAAGAGGACATGGGATGCGGCCCCGTTGTTCGCAATTCATTAGCTGGCAGAGTTTTACTAGTTCAGTTTATATGAACCCCGTTGGTCGCAATTCATTAGCTGGCAGAGTTTTACTAGTTCAGTTTATATGAACCCCGTTGGTCGCAATTCATTAGCTGGCAGAGTTTTACTAGTTCAGTTTATATGAACCCCGTTGGTCGCAATTCATTAGCTGGCAGAGTTTTACTAGTTCAGTTTTTTTATCAAGATCAGATTGAAGAGTTGTTTCTGATGGATATCAAAAGGGGACTGTAGAAACATGTGGCACTCTTATTCCCTACAAAGTGCACTACTTTTGACCAGAGCCCAATAATTATTAGGGTATCATTTGGGATACACCCTAAAAGCCACACAGGGTTCGGATGACTCCAAGGAAGATGGTAGAGATTAAGAAGACCATCCAAGACTGTTTATTCTTTGATCTTTGTAATATCTAGTAATCTAACTTGGAGATTGCAAACTGAGGGCTTTGTCGTTTGTTAATTGGATGGTGACTCGTTGGATGGTGAGCTTAGAATCAAGAGTCCAAAAAAAAGGGGGTTTTCCACATAAAGACAACCTGCTTTGTATTCCCCCGAGCTGCTCGTAGAAAGTCTAAATTCTTAAGCAATCTCTTTGAGAATACAATACAGTCTGCCTCATTATTCACTAGCCATTTGATTGTATCCAAATTGGACTGAATGGGAAACGTTCTCACCATAATATAACATGAGGTAGTCGTCTCACGCATCATGTGGTATTGGCAGGCGTTCCGGCATTCCATTTGCCACATACATCAAACCACCATATAACACGTTTGATGTCCCTCTGTCTGGCGGCTCAGCTGTTGCAATAATCCAACGTGCTTTAAATTGGTCCATCTTTGTCGTTCCACATCATACGCTTCCTTTGATGTCATCTTTCCTCATTCAGATGAAGCTGTGGTCTGTGTCTTAAATGCTACCCTATTCCCTATATAGTGCACTACTTTACCCTAATATACATCTCTAATGCTACCTTATTCCCTATATAGTGCACTACTTTTGACAAGCGCCAAATAGTCTACTGCAGGCTCTGGTCAAATGTAGTGCACTATTTATGGGAATAGGGTATTATTTTGGACACACGCTCTGTTAAACTCAGTAGTTTTAGTAATATGAGACAACACAGAGTACTACTTTAGTACTACTTTACTACTTTAGTGATAACGTGTCGTCGTCGTAGACAAATGAGAAGCACGCCAACGTACCAGGATTGAAACGGTTGAGTCTGTAGGGTTCTCATCGGGTTGAGCTCCGTCCACAGCCTATCGCACGACAACACACACAGAGAGCAAAAAAACAAAAAGAGAAGAAGAAAAAGTTTTTTAAAAAAATGCTTGGAAATGATGCTGTTAATCCACACTACAACGTTGAGCCACGTCAGCACCATGATGTGACAGCAACATCTACATCATCATCCACATTTCTCAAGAGTTTTTCCCTAGCCACCGTGCTTCTACACCTGCATTGCTCGCTGTTTTGGGGTTTTAGGCTGGGTTTCTGTACAGCACTTTGAGATATCAGCTGATGTAAGAAGGGCTTTATAAATACATTTGATTGAAATTTGATCTATTGTTATGACCATTTAAGAACACGGTAGTAACAATCGATTAGATAGTATAGGTATACTTATATCTATAGCTATGTTAGATATTAGACAGGTATAACTCATCTTCATAGAACGGAGTCATTGTCCATTTGGTGTCTGTGTGTGTGTGTGTGTGTGTGTCTGTGTGTGTGTGTGTGTGTGTGAATCCACAGGTGTGTTTTACCTCAGGTGCAGGTTTGCCTCCTTCGGTTGGGGCAGTTTCAGTGGCCACTTCTCCTTCACTGTAGTCATAGACCTCACTGTACTCTAGGTCGTACGAATTGTACTGGACGGGAGAGGAGGGACAGGCAACCAGTCAGTACACACATGTAAATAGGGTATTGTCTCTTTTTCAAACATAAAAAAAAATATCCTTCATATTTACATGGCTATGACTGAGATGAGAGAAATCTGGGCGTATTGTTGTTCAGACTGTTCCCATGCTCTCTTTAAACTAAAATCAAAATATGGCACTGAAGTGTTGTAAAATAATCAAATTACTCACGGACAACGTTTTAAGCATCCTTAAGTATATATACACCACCGTTCAAAATTTTGGGGTCACTTAAAAATTGTTTTTGAAAGAAAAGCAATTCTTTTTTGGTCCATTAAAATAACATAAATTGATCAGAAATACAGTGTAGACATTGTTGTTAATGTTGTAAATGACTATTGTAGCTGGAAACGGCAGATTTAAATGATGGAATATCTACATAGGCGTACAGAGGCCCATTATCAGCAACCATCACTCCTGTGTTCCAATGGCACGTTGTGTTAGCTAATCCAAGTTTATCATTTTAAAAGGCTAATTGATCAATAGAAAACCCTTTTGCAATCATGTTAGCACAGCTGAAAAACTGTTGTTCTGATTAAAGACTCAATAAAACTGGCCTTCTTTAGACTAGTTGAGTATCTGGAGCACCAGCATTTGTGGGTTCGATTACAGGCTCAAAATGGCCAGAAACAAAGCCCTTTCTTGTGTAACTCGTCAGTCTATTCTTGTTCTGAGAAATGAAGGCTATTCCATGCGAGAAATTGCCAAGAACTTGTGTACTACTCCCTTCACAGAACAGCGCAAACTGGCCCTAACCAGAATAGAAAGAGGAGTGGGAGGCCCCGGTGCACACTCTTTTGCAAACCAGTATCTCTACTTGCACATCATCATCTGCACATCTATCACTTCAGTGTTAATTTGCAAAATTTTAATTACTTCGCTACTATGGCTTATTTATTGCCTTACCTCTTTACTCCATTTGCACACACTGTATATATATATTTCTATTGTGTTATTGACTGTACTTTTGTTTATCCTATGTGTAACTCTGTCTTGTTTTTTGTCGCACTGCTTTGCTTTATCTTGTCCAGGTCGCAGTTGTAAATGAGAACTTGTTCTCAACTGGCCTACCTGGTTAAATAAAGGTGAAATTAAAAAAATGTATATAAAAAAGGATATAAACAAGCAAGAAGTCCGAGAGCCATGCTTCAGGTTAAGATACTCCCCACGGCTATCCAACTCAATGAATTCTCCATTCACCAGACGGACAGGACAAGTGGAGTCGGGGAAATCGAATGAGGTAAGTGTTTGCCTCTACATCAACACCAACTGGTGTGTTAACTTCAGCGTGGTGGAAGTTTTGACCCACTGTTCATCTGTCTTGGAATACCTGATCGTCAAATACCGACTTTTCTACGTCCCGAGGGAGTTTTCAGCTGTTATCGTGACTGTTGTATACATTCCAACTCAGGACAAGGAAAATAACAAGCTGGCACTTAACGAAATGTACAAGGTTATAAACAAGCAAGAAAAGCTACATCTAGCGGCTCCTTTTCTGGTTGCCTGTGATTTTAATTCTGCGTCACTAAAGACACGTGATGCCCAACTTCCATCAACACGTCTCCAATGCCTCTGCTATTCTACCCACAAGCAAGCATACATAATGGCCCTCCCTTGTCCGCCATTTCGCAAATCAGATCATGACTCCGTATACTTGCTTCATGTTTACAAGCAGAAACTCAAACAGGAAGTACCAGGGATTCGCTCCGTTGAGAAACGGTCACCAGAATCAGAGGTTATGCTACAGGACTGCTTTGCTAGCGCTGATTGGAATATGTTTCGAGACTCGGGCGATAACATTGACGAGCTAACCACCTCTGTTACCGGCTTCATTAGAAAATCCATTGGCGAAGTTGTCCCCAAAGTGATTGTTTGCTGATTCCCTAATTAAAAGCCCTGGATTTACACCGAGGTTGGAGCTAAACTAAAGGACAGAGCTATTGCAGACAACCCTGAGGCTACGGCCGAGGACAGTAATAAGTAAGTAATAAGTAAGTAATAAGTCCCGCTATGACCTCTGCAGAGTCATCAAACGAGCAAAAGGACAATATAGGATTAAGGTTGAATCATATAACTCAGGCTCCGACGCCCGCTGCATGTGGCAGGGGCTACAGTCCATTACGGATTACAAAGGAAGACTCAACCGTGATCTGCCCAACGCATCGTCGTCTCTCTACCAGACGAACTCAATGCATTTTATGCTTTGACAACAACAATATCGTGCTGGCTGTGAGGGCCGTCACCGACCGAGAGGATTGGGTGATCTCACTCTCCGAGGCCCGACGTGAGAAAGGCCTTTAATCAGGTCAACACCCACAAGGCCGTTGGACGGTATTCCATGGCGTGTTCTCAGAGCATGCGCAGAACAGCAGGCATATTCACAGTAATTTTCAACCTCTCCTTGTCCCAGTCTGTAATCCCCACATGTTTGAAGATGACCACCATCATTCCTGTTCCCAAGAACTTTAAGGCTTCATGCCACAATGATTACGGCCCTGTAGCACTCGCATCTGTAATCATGAAGTGCTTTGAGAGGCTGGTTATAGCACACATTAACCCCACCATTCCAGACAACCTAGACCCACCCCAATTTGCATACCGCCGCAACAGATCCATAGATGACGCAATCTCAATTACTCTCCACACTGCCCTCACCCATCTAGATAAAAGGAATACCTACGTGAGAAAGCTGTTCATTGACTACAGCTCAGAGTTCAACACCATTGACCCCTCCAAAGTCGTCACCAGGCTTAGGACTCTGAACTCCTCCCTTTGCAACTGCCTGGACTTCCCGACGGGCCGACCCCAGGTGGTGTATTACCGACCCCAGGGTAGGCAATATTACCTCTGCCTCAACACAGGAGCTCCACAGGCGTGTGTACTTAGGCCCTTCCTGTACTCCCTGTTCACCCACAACTGCGTGGCCACGCACAACTCCAACACCATCATCAAGTGTGCTGACGACACGACAATGGTAGGCTGAGTCAGCCTACAGGGAGGTCAGTGACCTGGCAGTGTGGTGCCAGAGAAACAACCTCTCCCTCAACGTAAGTAAGACCAAGGAGATGATTGTGGACTACAGGAAACGAGGGGGGCGAGTCGCCCCATCCACATCGACAGGGTTGCAGTGGAGCAGGTTGAGAGCTTCAAATTCCTCTGTGTCCAACTCACTAAGACTTCAAATGGTCCAAACACACGCGCACAGTCATGAAAGAAGGCATGACAGCTCCTCTTGCCCCTCAGGAGGTTGAAAAAGTTTGGCATGGACCCTGAAATCCTTAAAAAGTTCTACAGCTGTACCATTGAGAGCATTTTTGACTGGCTGCATCACTGCCTAGTATGGCAATAACACCACCCTCGATCCCATTGCACTACAGAAAGTGATGCAGACAGCCCAGTACTGTCACGCCCTGGCCTTAGTTATCTTTGTTTTCTTTATTATTTTAGTTAGGTCAGGGTGTGACATGGGGGAAGTATGTGTTTTGTATTGTCTAGGGTTTTTTGTATGTTTATGGGGCAGTGTTTAGTCTAGGTGTATGTATGTCTATGGTTGCCTAGATTGGTTCTCAATTAGAGACAGCTGTCTATCGTTGTCTCTGATTGGGAGCCATATTTAGGCAACCATAGTCATTAGGTAGTTTGTGGGTAATTGTCTATGTTTGACGTTAGTAGCTTGTGTCTGCACTTTCGTTTTGTAGCTTCACGGTCGTTTGTTGTTTTGTCTAGTTTGTGTTAGTGTTCGTGTTCGTTTCATCTTCTAATAAAGTGAAGATGTATTTATATCACGCTGCGCCTTGGTCCTCTCTTTCACCTAAAGACGATCGTGACAGAATTACCCACCACAAAAGGACCAAGCAGCGTGATAAGCAGCAGCAGGAGAAGCGCACACAGGATTCATGGACTTGGGAAGAAATACTGGACGGTAAGGGACCTTGGGCACAACCGGGAGAATATCGCCTCCCTCGTGAAGAGCTGGAGGCAGCTAAAGCCGAGAGGAGGCGATATGAGGAGGCAGCACGGAAGCGAGGCTGGAAGCCTGAGAGTCAAACCCAAAAATTTCTTGGGGGGGGATACAAGGGAGTGTGGCGAAGTCAGGTAGGAGACCTGCGCCAACTCCCCGTGCTTACCGTGGGAAGCGAGAGTACGGGCAGACACCGTGTTATGCGGTAGAGCGCACGGTGTCTCCTGTACGTGTGCATAGCCCGGTGCGGTACATTCCAGCTCCTCGTATCGGCCGGGCTAGATTGGGCATTGAGCCAGGTGCCATGAAGCCGGCTCAACGCGTCTGGTCTCCAGTACGTCTCCTCGGGCCGGCATACATGGCACCAGCCTTACGCATGGTGTCCCCGGTTCGCCAACACAGCCCAGTGCGGGTTATTCCACCTCCCCGCACTGGTCGGGCTACGGGGAGCATTCAACCAGGTAAGGTTGGGCAGGCTCGGTGCTCAAGGGAGCCAGTACGCCTGCACGGTCCGGTATATCTGGCGCCACCTCCCCACCCCAGCCCAGTCCCACCAGTGCCTACACCATGCACCAGGCTTCCAGTGCGTCTCCAGAGCCCTGTTCCTCCTCCACGCACTCGCCCTATGGTGCGTGTCTCCAGCCCGGTACCACCAGTTCCAGCACCACGCACCAAGCCTCCTGTGCATCTCCAGAGCCCTGTGCGTCCTGTTGCTGCTCCCAGCACTAGCCGTGAGGTACGTGTCCTTAGCCCGGTACCACCAGTTCCGGCACCACGCACCAGGCCTACTGTGCGCCTCAGCCGGCCAGAGTCTGCCGTCTGCCCAGCGCCGTCTGCGCTGTCCGTCTGCCCAGCGTCGCCTGCACTGCCCGTCTGCCCAACGCCATCTGAGCTGTCCGTCTGCCAAGCGCCGCCTGCGCTGCCCGTCTGCCCAGCACCGTCTGAGCTGCCCGTCTGTCCTGAGCCGTCAAAGCCGCCCGTCTGTCCTGAGCCTTCAAAGCCAGTCAGGAGCTGCCAGAGCCGCCCGCCAGTCAGGAGCTGCCAGAGCCGCCTGCCAGTCAGGAGCTGCCAGAGCCGCCCGCCAGTCAGGAGCTGCCAGAGCCGCCCGCCAGTCAGGAGCTGCCAGAGCCGCCTGCCAGTCCGGAGCTGCCCCTCAGTCCGGAGCTGCCCCTCAGTCCGGAGCTGCCCCTCAGTCCGGAGCTGCCCCTCAGTCCGGAGCTGCCCCTCCGTCCGGAGCTGCCCCTCCGTCCAGTGGCGCCCTCTGGGATGGTCTTCAGTCCGGGACTCGCTGCAAGGGTCACCGTTCCAGAGGCGCCACCAAAGCGGGTATTGACTATGGTGGAGTGGGGTCCACGTCCCGCACCCGAGCCGCCGCCGTAGGAAGGCCCACCCGGACCCTCCCCTTCTGTGTCAGGTTTTGCGGCCGGAGTCCGCACCTTTGGGGGGGGGGGGGGAGGGTACTGTCACGCCCTGGCCTTAGTTATCTTTGTTTTCTTTATTATTTTAGTTAGGTCAGGGTGTGACATGGGGGAAGTTTGTGTTTTGTATTGTCTAGGGTTTTTTGTATGTTTATGGGGCAGTGTTTAGTCTAGGTGTATGTATGTCTATGGTTGCCTAGATTGGTTCTCAATTAGAGACAGCTGTCTATCGTTGTCTCTGATTGGGAGCCATATTTAGGCAACCATAGTCATTAGGTAGTTTGTGGGTAATTGTCTATGTTTGACGTTAGTAGCTTGTGTCTGCACTTTCGTTTTGTAGCTTCACGGTCGTTTGTTGTTTTGTCTAGTTTGTGTTAGTGTTCGTGTTCGTTTCATCTTCTAATAAAGTGAAGATGTATTTATATCACGCTGTGCCTTGGTCCTCTCTTTCACCTAAAGACGATCGTGACAAGTACATCACTGGGGCTGAGCTCCCTGCCATCCAGGACATCTATACCAGGCGGTGTGGAAGGAAGGCCCGATAAATTGTTAGTGACTCCAACCACCCAAGTCATAGACTATTCTCTCTGCTTCCGCACGGCAGGCGGTACCGGTGCACCACGTATAACACAAACATGCTCCAGTATATGGAACTGACCCTGTATATAGTATGGTATTGGTACTGACCCTGTATATAGTATGGTATTAACTGACCCTGTATATGGAATGGTATTAACCTGACCCTGTATATAGTATGGTATTAACCTGACCCTGTATATAGTATGGTATTAACTGACCCTGTATATAGTATGGTATTAACTGACCCTGTATATAGTATGGTATTAACTGACCCTGTATATAGTATGGTATTAACTGACCCTGTATATAGTATGGTATTAACTGACCCTGTATATAGTATGGTATTAACTAACCCTGTATATAGTGTGGTATTAACTGACCCTGTATATAGTATGGTATTGGTATTAACCCTGTATATAGTATGGTATTAACTAACCCTGTATATAGTATGGTATTGGTACTGACCATGTATATAGTATGGTAATGGAACTGATCCTGTATATAGTATGGTATTGGTATTAACCCTGTATATAATATGGTATTGGTATTAACCCTGTATATAATATGGTATTAACTGACCTTGTATATAGTATGGTATTAACTGACCCTGTATATAGTATGGTATTAACTAACCCTGTATATAGTATGGTATTAACTGACCCTGTATATAGTATGGTATTAACCTGACCCTGTATATAGTATGGCATTAACTGACCCTGTATATAGTATGGTATTAACTGACCCTGTATATAGTATGGTATTAACTGACCCTGTATATAGTATGGTATTAACTGACCCTGTATATAATATGGTATTGGTATTAACCCTGTATATAGTATGGTATTGAACTGACCCTGTATATAGTATGGTATTAACTGACCCTGTATATAGTATGGTATTAACTGACCCTGTATATAATATGGTATTGGTATTAACCCTGTATATAGTATGTTACTTACTTCCTTATTGTGTTCTTCATATTCCTTCTTATTTCTCAGAAGCTAGTAATGAATGAATGAGTTGATAAGTCCAACCACTCTTTCGTTGTGTCCCAAATGGAACCATATTCACTACGTAGTGCACTACTTTAGACCAGAGCCCTATGGCACCCTATTCACTACATAGTGCACTACTTTAGACCAGAGCCCTATGGCACCCTATTCCCTATATAGTGCACTACTTTTGACCAGAGCCCTATGGCACCCTATTCCCTACATAGTCCACTACTTTAGACCAGAGCCACTTGTGCCCTGTGGGAATCAGACGTTATGTTTCATGTCTCTCAAAGTGTTTACAGTCTGTTTACTGTAACTGTAACTTAAAGCCCTGTATCTACTTTCAGAATTGTACTTAATCCCCCTGCTATCTTTAGGGTTCACCCATAAACACACACACACACACACACACACACACACACACACACACACACACACACACACACACACACACACACACACACACACACACACACACACACACACACACACACACACACACACACACACACACACATACACACATACACACACATCCATTTTAGAAAGGTCTTTCAGAGTGGCTTGATAGAGGCCTAGAGGCGATCTTTGGCAGTTGAAAAACACAGCCCAGGCAAAATGAGTTTTCATTGGCTAGCAATTAACATCCTGTTTTTATGCATGCTGGGTTTTAATAGCCCTCTTCAACGCTGCAATCATGAACCCTGTTACAGGTCATGTGGAATGAAATGTGTGGAGATCAAGGGTGGGTTTTTATTGTTGGTTTTACCATCCTTGTGGGGACCAGAAGTCAAGGATAGTAAAACAAGACGGATTCTGACAAGTGTGGACATTTCGCCTGTACCTACAAAGTAAAAAGGCTATTTTAGGATTAGGGGTTAGGTTTAGGGTTTGAATTAAGGTTAGGGTTAGGATGAGGATTAGGGAAAATAGGATTTTGAATAGGAATCAATTGTTTGGTCCCCACAAGGATAGTAAAACACGTGTGTGTGTGTGTGTGTGTGTGTGTGTGTGTGTGTGTGTGTGTGTGTGTGTGTGTGTGTGTGTGTGTGTGTGTGTGTGTGTGTGTGTGTGTGTGTGTGTGTCTGTGTCTGTGTGTGTGTGTGTGTGTGTCTGTGTCTGTGTCTGTGTGTGTGTGTGTGTGTGTGTGTGTGTGTGTGTGAGTATATGTGTGTGCATGTGTGTGTGTGTGTGTGTGTGTGTGTGTGTGTTCAAAACAAAACATAAACCTGAGGTCTTAGACTGGATTGTCCATTTTATCCATGTGTGAAATGTTCTAAATGACGTGTTTATTTATGTTTTTCTGTCATTTACACATTTAGCCATTTTGTTGTAGCTGAAAAAGAAATGCACCTGATAATAATATTACAATATACATTTTCCTTTATAGTCTGGGAAAATGAAGACATACACAGTATGTACTGTACATTTTACGGACAGAGTATATATATATATATATAGAGTATATTTTATATCTGTACACTTGTTTGTTGTTGTTATTTTTTAGTCGTACTCTTCAGCTCCCCCTCAAACCCTCCCATCTACAGTTGAATTCGGAAGTTTACATACACCTTAGCCAAAATACATTTAAACTTAGTTTTCGACAGTTCCTGACATTTAATCCGAGTAAAAATTCCCTGTCTTAGGTCAGTTAGGATCACCACTTTATTTTAAGAATGTGAAATGTCTGAATAATAGTAGAGAGAATGATTTATTTCAGCTTTTACACACATTCTCAGTGGGTCAGAAGTTTACATACATTCAATTAGTATTTGGTAGCATTGCCTTTAAATAGTTTAACTTTGGTCAAACGTTTCGGGTAGCCTTCCACACAGCTTCCCACAACAAGTTGGGTGAATTTTGGCCCATTCCTACTGACAGAACTGGTGTAACTGAGTCAGGTCTGTAGGCCTCTTTGTTCGCACACGCTTTTTCAGTTCTGCCCACAAATTCTCTATGGGATTGAGGTCAGGGCTTTGCGATGGCTACTCCAATACCTTGACTTTGTTGTCCTTAAGCCATTTTGCCACAACTTTGGAAGTATGCTTGGGGTCATTGTCCATTTGGAAGACCCATTTGCAACCAAGCTTTAACTTCCTGACTGATGTCTTGAGATGTTGCTTCAATATATCCACATAATTTTCCTGCCTCATTATGCCATCTATTTTGTGAAGTGCACCAGTCCCTCCTGCAGCAAAGCACCCCCACAACATGATGCTGCCACCCCCGTGCTTCACGGTTGGGATGGTGTTCTTCGGCCTGCAAGCCTCCCTCTTTTTCCTCCAAACATAACGATGGTCATTATGGCCAAACAGTTCTATTTTTGTTTCATCAGACTAGAGGACATTTCTCCAAAAAGTACGATCTTTGTCCCCATGTGCAGTTGCAAACCGAAGTCTGGCTTTTTTATGGCGGTTTTGGAGCAGTGGCTTCTTCCTTGCTGAGCGGCCTTTCAGGTTTTGTCGATATAGGACTCGTTTTACTGTGGATATAGATACTTTTCTACCTGTTTCCTCCAGCATCTTCACAAGGTCCTTTGCTGTTGTTCTGGGATTGATTTGCACTTTTCTCACCAAAGTACATTCATCTCTAGGAGACAGAACGCGTCTCCTTCCTGAGCGGTTGTCACGCCCTGACCATAGTTTGCTTTGTATGTTTCTATGTTTTGTTTGGTCAGGGTGTGATCTGAGTGGGCATTCTATGTTGTATGTCTAGTTTGTCTGTTTCTGTGTTTGGCCTGATATGGTTCTCAATCAGAGGCAGGTGTTAGTCGTTGTCTCTGATTGGGAAGCATATTTAGGTAGCCTGTTTTGTCATTGTGGGTTGTGGGTGATTGTCTATGTTAGTTGCTTGTGTCAGCACATTTCTTATATAGCT
>NC_052331.1:36529067-36564067 GCF_016432855.1 Salvelinus namaycush
TCACACTCTCTCTCTCTCTCTGACTGAAAGAAGCCAGACTGGGCACAGAGAATAAAAAGGGGCGAGGGGAGATTGTGTCAAGGCTTTGTTTGCTCACTCTGAAACGGCAGGGAGGGTGTCTGTAAGTCTCCCCCTTTCAAAAAGACTATTGTACAGTCCTCCCCCGACACAACCATTAGGGAAATCGAGTCCTATTATACCGCCTTGCCAAACCTCACCCTGTGTCCCAAATGGCACCCCCAGCCTGCCTGGTGAAAGAGGAATGGGACAGATAAATAACCAGGGTCTGTACTGGAGGCAGCATCAGCCTGCCTGGTGCTGGTGGAATGGGACAGATAAATAACCAGAGTCTGTACTTAGAAAATATCTGAGGCTGTCTGTTTTTCATGAACATTTGGAAAAGGAAATTAGACCCTCCCTCCTTCCCTTTAACTTTAGCTCTCTCTCTCTCTCTCCCCCTCTCTCTCTCTCTCTCTCTCTCTCTCTCTCTCTCTCTCTCTCTCTCTCTCTCTCTCTCTCTCTCTCTCTCTCTCTCTCTTTCTTTCTCTCTCTCTCTCTTTCTCTCTCTCTCCTCTTTCTTCCCCCTCTCCCCCACTCCCTTTATCTCTCTCTCTCTCTCTCTCTCTCTCTCTTTCTCCCCCTCTCTCCCTCTCTGTCTCTCTCTCCCCCCTCTCCCCCCCCCCCCCCCCTCTCTCTCTCTCTCTCTCTCTCTCTCTCTCAGCCACTGCTGTAGAGAATGTTAACTAGCAGCAGTCCACACCCCACAAATACTTCAGCTGACCTCCTGAGTCTCCTCTGTGTCGATCATGTGTATATTGGATGAGTTTCTCATCTTGTGCTTTCCTCAGCAGACATGACTATATCAACTAAGTTGGTGGTTAAATAGATGATCAATGAAATAGGTCATTGAGTTAAGTGGCTCTCACACTAAGTTGACCTTTATAAAGAGACATTATGAAAACCAGATCAAGCTCACTGGCACTAGCAGGCAGACCACTCAAGCAGAGCAAAACCTCAGCAATAAATAGATCATTAAATAAGGTACCGCTAAGTATTAAACCTCAGAATAATTAAATGTATAATTAAATAGGTACCATTAATTGGTAAACCTCAGAATAATTAAATATATAATTAAATAGGTACCATTAATTGGTAAACCTCAGAATAATTAAATATACAATTAAAAAGTGGTAAAAATCAGCATAAATAAATAGATCATTAAATAGGTACCATTAAGTATGCGAACACTTTGGAATTACCTGGATTTCTGCATAAATTGGTCATAAAATGTGATCTGATCTTCATCTAAGTCACAACAACAGACAAGCACAGTCTGCTTAAACTAATAACACAAAAATGATTGTATTGTTCTTGTCTATATTGAATACATCATTTAAACATTCACAGTGTAGGTTGGAAAAAGTATTTGAACCCCAAGGCTAATGACTTCTCCAAAAGCTAATTGGAGTCAGGAGTCAGCTAACCTGGAATACAATCATTGAGACAATATTGGAGATGTTGGTTAGAGCTGCCCTGCCCGATAAAAAACACTCACAAAATTTGACTTTGCTATTCACAAGAAGCGTTGCCTGATGTGAACCATGCCTCGAACAAAGAGATCTCAGAAGACCCAAGATTAAGAATTGTTGACTTGCATACAGCTGGAAAGGGTTACAAAAGTATCTCTAAAAGCCTTTATGTCCATCAGTCCACGGTAAGACAAATTGTCTATAAATGGAGAAAGTTCAGCACTGTTGCTACTCTCCCTAGGAGTGGCCGTCCTGCAAAGATGACTGCAAGAGCACAGTGCAGAATGCTCAATGAGGTTAAGAAGAATCCTAGAGTGTCAGCTAAAGACTTACAGACATCTCTGGAACATGCTAACATCTCTGTTGACGAGTCTACGATGCGTAAAACACTAAACAAGAATGGTGTTCATGGGAGGACACCATGGAAGAAGCCACTGCTGTCCAAAAAAAACATTACTGCACGTCTGAAGTTCGCAAAAGAGCATCTGGATGTTCCACAGCGCTACTGGCAAAATATTCTGTGGACAGATGAAACTAAAGTTGAGTTGTTTGGAAGGAACACACAACACTATGTGTGGAGAAAAAAAAGGCACAGCACACCAACATCAAAACCTCATCCCAACTGTAAAGTATGGTGGAGGGAGCGTCATGGTTTGGGACTGCTTTGCTGCCTCAGGCCCTGGACAGCTTGCTATCATCGACGGAAAAATGAATTCCCAAGTTTATCAAGACATTTTGCAGGAGAATGTAAGGCCTCTTTACAAAATTGAAGGCCAATTGAAGGCCAACAGAAGTTGAGTGATGCAATAGGACAACAACCCAAAACACAGAAGTAAATCAACAACAAAATGGCTTCAACAGAAGAAAATACGCCTTCTGGAGTGGCACAGTCAGAGTCCTGACCTCAAACGGTTTGAGATTCTGTGGCATGACCTCAAGAGAGAGAGAGAGAGCGGTTCACACCAGACATCCCAAGAATATTGCTGAACTGAAACAGTTTTGTAAAGAAGAATGGTCCAAAATTCCTCCTGACCGTTGTGCAGGTCTGATCCACAACTACAGAAAATGTTTGGTTGAGGTTATTGCTGCCAAAGGATGGTCAACCAGTTATTAAATCCAAGGGTTCACATACTTTTTACACCCTGCACTGTGAATGTTTAGACGGTGTGTTCAATAAAGACATGAAAACTGATAATTGTTTGAGTTAGTAGTTGAAGCAAACTGTTTTTGTCTATTGTTGTGACTTAGATGAAGATCAGATCAAATTTTATGACCAATTTATGCAGAAATACAGGTAATTCCAAAGGGATCACATACTTTTTCTTGCCACTGTAGGTACCAATAAGTGGTAAACCTCAGCATAAATAAATAAACCATTAAGTGGGCTCTCAATATACAGTGGCTTGCGAAGGTATTCACCCCCTTGGCATTTTTCCTATTTTGTTGCCTTACAACCTGGAATTAAAATATATTTTTTGGAGGTTTGTGTCATTTGATTTACACAACATGCCTACCACTTTGAAGACGCAAAATATTTGAAACAAACAAGGAATAAGACAAAAAAACTGAGCGTGCATAACTATTCACCCCCCCAAAAGTCAATACTTTGTTAGAGCCACCTTTAGCAGGAATTACAGCTGCAAGTCTCTCCACTGGGATTTTTGCCCATTCTTCAAGGCAAACTGCTCCAGCTCCTTCAAGTGGGTCGGGTTCCGCTGGTGTACAGAACTCTTTAAGTCATACCACAGATTCTCAATTGGATTGAGGTCTGGGCTTTGACTAGGCCATTCCAAGACATTTAAATGTTTCCCGTTAAACCACTCAAACCACTCGAGTGTTGCTTTAGCAGTATGCTTAGCGTCATTGTCCTGCTGGAAGGTGAACCTCCGTCCCAGTCTCAAATCTCTGGAAGACTGAAACAGATTTCCCTCAAGAATTTCCCTGTATTTAGTGCCATCCATCATTCCTTCAATTCTGACAGTTTCCCAGTCCCTGCCGATGAAAAACATCCCCACAGCATGATGCTGCCACCACCATGCTTCACTGTGGGGATGGTATTCTCGGGGTGATGAGAGGTGTTGGGTTTGCGCCAGACATAGTGTTTTCCTCGATGGCCAAAAAGCTCCATTTTAGTCTCATCTGACCAGAGTACCTTCTTCCATATGTTTGGGGAGTCTACCAAATACCTTTTGGCAACCCCAAACGTGTTTGCTTATTTTATTCTTAATTAAAGCAATGGCTTTTTTTCTGGCCACTCTTCCGTAAAGCCCAGCTCTGTGGAGGGTACGGCTTAAAGTGGTCCTATGGACAGATACTCCAATCTCCGCTGTGGAGCTTTGCAGCTCCTTCAGGGTTATCTTTGGTCTCTTTGTTGCCTCTCTGATTAATGCCCTCCTTGTCCGGTCTGTGAGTTTTGGTGGGCGGCCCTCTCTTGGCAGGTTTGTTGTGGTGCCATATTCTTTCCATTTTTTTATAATAGTTTGATGGTGCTCTGTGGGATGTTCAAAGTTTCTGATATTTTTTTATAATCCAACCCTGATCTGTACTTCTCCACAACTTTGTCCCTGACCTGTTTGGAGAGCTCCTTGGTCTTCATGGTGCCCCTTGCTTAGTGGTGTTGCAGATTCTGGGGCTTTTCGGAACAGGTGTATATATACACTGAGATCATGTGACACTTAGATTGCACACAGGAGGACTTTATTTAACTAATTATATGACTTCTGAAGATAATTGGTTGCACCAGCTCTTATTTAGGGGCTTCAATTTTATTATTTGAAACAAATAATTTGTTTCATTTCATTTCACCAATTTGACTATTTTGTGTATGTCCATTACATGAAATCCAAATACAAATCTATTTAAATTACAGGTTGTAATGCAACAAAATAGGAAAACCCCCAAGGGGATGAATACTTCTGCAAGGCACTGTAAGATGACATTATAAAGGGAAACCCAGGCCAAACCCAGGACAAACCCAGACCAGACCCAGACACAGGACAGACCCAGGACAGACCCAGGCCAGACCCAGACCCGACCCAGGACATACCCAGGACAGACCCAGGCCAGACCCAGACCAGACCCAGGGAAGACCCAGGATAGACCCAGGCTAGACCCAGGCCGAAAGTGTGTTCCAAATAGAACCCTATTCCCTGTACAGTGCACTACTTTTGACCAGGGGTCATAGGTCATAGGGTACCATTTGGGACACAGACAAGCGTACTAACATTAGCAGACTAGAGCATGCCAGGCAACTCCAGCACTATCAGGGTGGCCCATCACCAGAGAGCAGAGAGGATACACGTCCAGATGACATTCAATTACAGGGGAGGAGGCCTAACAGAACCACAGCTAACATCTGTCATAACTTAGTTAGCTGTCTGGATCTCATTAGCTGTTCTCCGTCAGGCCTGACCAGTAAACCTTAATTGCAGTGTGTGTGTGTCTGTGTGTGTGTCTAAATAAATGACAGCCAATACCCGTACTGTAAAAATACTCATACTGTAAAAAAGACTATTACTGTAAAATACACTCACTGTAAAAATACTCATAGTGTGAAAATACTCTTACTGTAAAGACTCTTACTGTAAAAAGACTAATACTGTAAAAATACTCATACTGTGAAAATAATATTACTGTATAAAATACTCTTACTGTAAAATATTAATACTGTAAGATACTCTTACTGTAAAAAGACTCAAACTGTAAAAAATAATCTTACTGTAAAAAACTAATACTGTAAAAATATTCATACTGTAAAAATGAATGAAGTTAATGGATGTAGAATATCCTTGTTCGTAATTGACCGAGTGTTCCGCTAGACCTCTTTAATTTCCAAGTGTTTTTTCCCCACCAGCCTGCACCTCTCTAACAAACATTTTCTGTTCCCCACCAGCCTGCACCTCACTAACAAAGATATGTTCTCCTCCCCACCAGCCTGCACCTCACTAACAAAGATATGTTCTCCTCCCCACCAGCCTGCACCTCACTAACAAAGATATGTTATGTTCCCCACCAGCCTGCACCTCACTCACAAAGATATGTTCTGTTCCCCACCAGCCTGCACCTCACTCACAAAGATATGTTCTGTTCCCCACCAGCCTGCACCTCACTCACAAAGATATGTTCTGTTCCCCACCAGCCTGCACCTCACTAACAAAGATGTTCTGTTTCCCACATTACACTCACAGAAGTTCTGTCTCTCTGTCTCTCTCTGTCTCTCTCTGTCTCTCTCTTTCTCTCTCTCTCTCTCTCTCTCTCTCTCTCTCTCTCAATTCAATTCAATTCAATTCAAGGGGCCTTATTGGCATGGGAAACATATGTTAACACTGCCAAAGCAAGTGAAGTAGATAATATAGAAAAGCGAAAAAAAACAATAAAAATGAAATGTAAACATTACACTCACAGAAGCTCCAAAATAATAAAGACATTACAAATGTCATATTATGTATATATACAGTGTTGCAACGATGTACAAATGGTTAAAGTCTCTCTCTCTGTCTCTCTCTCTGTCTCTCTCTCTCTCTCTGTCTCTCTGTCTCTCTCTCTCCCTCTCTGTCTCTCTCTCTGTCTCTGTCTCTCTGTCTCTGTCTCCCTGGCTCTCTCTCTCTGTCTCTCTCTCTCTCTCTCTGTCTCTGTCTCTCTCTATGCCTCTCTGTCTCTCTCTATGCCTCTCTGTCTCTGTCTCCCTGGCTCTCTCTCTCTGTCTCTGTCTCTCTCTATGTCTCTCTGTCTCTGTCTCTGTCTCCCTGTCTCCCTGGCTCTCTCTCTGTCTCTCTGTCTCTCTCTCTGTCTCTCTCTGTCTCTGTCTCTCTATGCCTCTCTGTCTCTGTCTCTGTCTCCCTGGCTCTCTCTCTCTGTCTCTCTGTCTCTGTCTCTCTCTATGTCTCTCTGTCTCTGTCTCTGTCTCCCTGGCTCTCTCTCTGTCTCTCTGTCTCTGTCTCTCTCCATGTCTCTGTCTCCCTGGCTCTCTCTCTCTCTGTCTCTCTGTCTCTCTCTCTGTCTCTCTGTCTCTCTCTCTCTCTCTGGTTCTGTCTTGTACATCTCTCTGATAGGGATTACAGGGAATGATTTACAGTATTGTCTGGTTCTGGTAAGAAAGAGGGAGTTTTGCCAAGGTAGCTTAACAGTGATGAATTGATAGTGATAAAAATCAGCTTTAATATCTACTGTAGTAGTGTGTTAGCGGGATTGTGTTCTGTACAGTGTGTAAACACAATGCTTGAAAATGATTACCATAACATCTTAAGTTGTCAGTGGACGAGCTGTAGAGGTTTACCCATGCTGACCAACCCTGAACGCAGAGCAAATCAGAGCCGCAATCAGTAGGAGAAGCTTGGAGGGACTTTTAGAGGAGAGTAGATCAAGCACATAGCCTGACCCCTGACCCCTGTGTTCCCCCAGTGAGGGCTTGACCCCTGTGGACAGTCACCTTTAATCAGTCTGGTAAGAGGTTGGGCTGCTACTGCTACTACTACTACTACTACTACTACTACTACTAGTACTACTGCTTCTGCTACTACTACTACTACTAGTACTACTACTTCTGTTACTATTACTACTACTACTACTAGTACTACTACTGCTACTACTACTACTACTACTAGTACTACTGCTTCTGCTACTACTACTACTACTACTAGTACTACTACTTCTGCTACTACTACTACTACTACTACTAGTACTACTACTACTACTACTAGTACTACTGCTACTACTACTACTACTAGTACTACTGCTTCTGCTACTACTACTACTACTAGTACTACTACTTCTGCTACTACTACTACTACTACTACTAGTACTACTACTACTACTAGTACTACTGCTACTACTACTACTACTACTACTACTACTACTACTAGTACTACTGCTTCTGCTACTACTACTACTACTACTACTGCTACTACTACTAATACTACTGCTACTGCTACTACTACTACTACTACTACTACTAGTACTACTGCTTCTGCTACTACTACTACTACTACTACTACTACTACTACTACTACTACTGCTACAACTACTGCTGCTACTACTACTACTGCTGATGCTGCTACTACTACTACTACTACTACTACTGCTACTACTACTACTGCTAATGCTACTGCTACTGCTACTACTACTACTACTACTACTACTACTACTACTACTACTGCTACTGCTACTGCTACTGCTACTACTACTGCTACTGCTACTACTGCTACTAGTGTTGCTGCTACTACTACTACTACTACTACTGCTACTACTACTGCTACTGCTACTGCTACTGCTACTGCTACTGCTACTGCTACTGCTACTGCTACTACTACTGCTACTGCTACTACTGCTACTAGTGTTGCTGCTACTGCTGCTGGACCAGTGAGTCAACAGGGGAATGAAGTTACGGCCAGGAGTCAGGAGTTCCTCTTCTCCTCCTCCTCTAGTCTACTATCTGGTGAAAAATAAACTCTGTTTTTACAACACTTAGTCATCATGATGTAATGCTGATAGGAAGGCCATGGGGGATTAGGTGTGTGTGAGATGTAAGTACGTGTGTGTGTGTGTGTGTGTGTGTGTGTGTGTGTGTGTGTGTGTGTGTGTGTGTGTGTGTGTGTGTGTGTGTGTGTGTGTGTGTGTGTGTGTGTGTGTGTGTGTGTGTGTGTGTGTGTGTGTGTGTGTGTGTGTGTGTGTGTATTTGTGATCCCATCGAGGGAGATCTTAGCTCCAAATCCGGAGAAACCTGGCTGAGTCATTAAAGGTATAAATCAGTCTGTATGAGAGAGTTAGAGACAGCTTTTATCCCCAGATTCCTTTTGGCATTTCATCACCATTCAAATACATTAAGAATAATAACAAAACTACTGGTTCGTATTTTGAAAATCAATTTTTTTTCCTTCGTGGTACTTCAGGGTTGTGGGTTCGATTCCCTACAACGGAGTACGACAATGTATGCTCTCACTACTGTAAGTCGCTCTGGAAAAGAGCGTCTGCTAAATGACTGAAACGTGAACGGTCAGACATTATGGTTGTCATCGGGGACCTCTGACTGTTTCCATTCCTCGCTGCTAGTTTGGCTGACTTTGGGTCCAGGTGGGGTGCCAAGCTAAATACACCTGGATGAGAATAATATATAGTTAGAAGCATGATGGGAAACAGGCCCCAGGGAGGCGACTGACTGAAACCTGGGTCAAAGGAAAATACACACGCTCAAGTGCACGTACCTCCTCTATTTAACCTAACCTCCTCTATTGAACCTAACCGCCTCTATTGAACCTAACCGCCTCTATTGAACCTAACCGCCTCTATTGAACCAAACCTCCTCTATTGAACCAAACCTCCTCTATTGAACCTAACCGCCTCTATTGAACCAAACCTCCTCTATTGAACCAAACCTCCTCTATTGAACCAAACCTCCTCTATTGAACCAAACCTCCTCTATTGAACCAAACCTCCTCTATTGAACCAAACCACCTCTATTGAACCAAACCTCCTCTATTGAACCAAACCTCCTCTATTGAACCAAACCTCCTCTATTGAACCAAACCTCCTCTATTGAACCAAACCTCCTCTATTGAACCAAACCACCTCTATTGAACCAAACCTCCTCTATTGAACCAAACCTCCTCTATTGAACCAAACCACCTCTATTGAACCAAACCTCCTCTATTGAACCAAACCTCCTCTATTGAACCAAACCTCCTCTATTGAACCAAACCTCCTCTATTGAACCAAACCTCCTCTATTGAACCAAACCTCCTCTATTGAACCAAACCTCCTCTATTGAACCAAACCTCCTCTATTGAACCAAACCTCCTCTATTGAACCAAACCACCTCTATTGAACCAAACCTCCTCTATTGAACCAAACCTCCTCTATTGAACCAAACCTCCTCTATTGAACCAAACCTCCTCTATTGAACCAAACCTCCTCTATTGAACCAAACCACCTCTATTGAACCAAACCTCCTCTATTGAACCAAACCTCCTCTATTGAACCAAACCACCTCTATTGAACCAAACCTCCTCTATTGAACCAAACCTCCTCTATTGAACCAAACCTCCTCTATTGAACCAAACCTCCTCTATTGAACCAAACCTCCTCTATTGAACCAAACCTCCTCTATTGAACCAAACCTCCTCTATTGAACCAAACCTCCTCTATTGAACCAAACCTCCTCTATTGAACCAAACCACCTCTATTGAACCAAACCTCCTCTATTGAACCAAACCTCCTCTATTGAACCAAACCTCCTCTATTGAACCAAACCTCCTCTATTTAACCAAACCACCTCTATTGAACAAAACCCCCTCTATTGAACCAAACCACCTCTATTGAACCAAACCTCCTCTATTGAACCAAACCTCCTCTATTGAACCAAACCTCCTCTATTTAACCAAACCCCCTCTATTGAACAAAACCCCCTCTATTGAACAAAACCCCCTCTATTGAACAAAACCCCCTCTATTGAACAAAACCCCCTCTATTGAACAAAACCACCTCTATTGAACAAAACCACCTCTATTTAACCAAACCACCTCTATTACATTCACTGGAAACCAAATAGAGCCACACACAAAATGAGGATTGTAGCAAAGGGTTGAACATGGGTGACATTTTCTGTCTGCAAAAGTGCCTTAACAGCTCAGTGCGTGGTGTCTTCATTCTAATGTCTCTAGTGTACTAGTCATTCAGGACATCACACTGAGCTGAGCTCTTACAGGTTGTAAGACTACCCCAGAAGTCCTGACCTCCTTTATTCTGTCCAATCAACAGTCACGACCCCCTTATTCTGCCCAATCAACTCTCACGACCCCCTTATTCTGTCCAATCAACTCTCACGACCCCCTTATTCTGTCCAATCAACAGTCACGACCCCCTTATTCTGTCCAATCAACAGTCACGACCCCCTTATTCTGTCCAATCAACTCTCACGACCCCCTTATTCTGTCCAATCAACAGTCACGACCCCCTTATTCTGTCCAATCAACTCTCACGACCCCCTTATTCTGTCCAATCAACAGTCACGACCCCCTTATTCTGTCCAATCAACAGTCACGACCCCCTTATTCTGTCCAATCAACAGTCACGACCCCCTTATTCTGTCCAATCAACAGTCACGACCCCCTTATTCTGTCCAATCAACAGTCACGACCCCCTTATTCTGTCCAATCAACAGTCACGACCCCCTTATTCTGCCCAATCAACAGTCACGACCCCCTTATTCTGTCCAATCAACAGTCACGACCCCCTTATTCTGTCCAATCAACTCTCACGACCCCCTTATTCTGTCCAATCAACTCTCACGACCCTCTTATTCTGTCCAATCAACTCTCACGACCCCCTTATTCTGTCCAATCAACTCTCACGACCCCCTTATTCTGTCCAATCAACTCTCACGACCCTCTTATTCTGTCCAATCAACTCTCACGACCCCCTTATTCTGTCCAATCAACAGTCACGACCCCCTTATTCTGTCCAATCAACTCTCACGACCCCCTTATTCTGTCCAATCAACTCTCACGACCCCCTTATTCTGTCCAATCAACAGTCACGACCCCCTTATTCTGTCCAATCAACAGTCACGACCCTCTTATTCTGTCCAATCAACTCTCACGACCCCCTTATTCTGTCCAATCAACAGTCACGACCCCCTTATTCTGTCCAATCAACAGTCACGACCCCCTTATTCTGTCCAATCAACTCTCACGACCCCCTTATTCTGTCCAATCAACAGTCACGACCCCCTTATTCTGTCCAATCAACTCTCACGACCCCCTTATTCTGTCCAATCAACTCTCACGACCCCCTTATTCTGTCCAATCAACAGTCACGACCCCCTTATTCTGTCCAATCAACATTCCCAGTCTCATAACTCATCATTTTTATTTACTGTGTTACATTTTTTTTCTATATTATTATATTATATATACTATACTATATACTATACTATATTCTATATCTATATTTTTGAAACGTTTTAATTCTGCATTGTAAGGGCTCGTAAGCATCTCATAGTAAAGTCTACCACTGCTGTATTCGGCGCATGTAGATGACACGTGACAAATAACATTTGATTTGATGACCCCATAATTCTGTCCAATCAACAGTAAGGGAGGGAGAAGCGGGGAGTCTGACTGATGCTCACCTGCCTAGCGATAAATCTGGTCCCAGATCTATTGTTGTCACAGTCAAGTCTTTTGACTAACAGAGAGTTCACACCATACAAGCAGCCCTGGCCTAGTCACACTAGCATTCCCCTGTGGCGGCAGGTAGCCTCGTGGTTAGAGCGCTGGGCTAGTAACCAGAAGGTTGCTGGATTGAATACATGAACTGACAAGATAAAAAAATCGGTCTTTCTGCCCCTGAGCAAGGCAGTTAACCAACTGTTCCCGGGGCGCCGAAGACGTGGATGTCGATTAAGGCAGCCCCCCCGCACCTCTCTGATTCAGAGGGGGTTGGGTTAAATTCAGTTGAAGGCATTCAGTTGGACAACTGACTAGGTACCCCCATTTCCCTTTCCCCCATGTGGAAGCTAACAAGCAAGCTAGGTATCAATAGTCATTGTCAGCCAATCCAGTAGAGGCTGGAAGCTATAGAGAGTTTTGATTGGTCACACATCAGGATATCGCAGAGGATTTAAATCAAGTTCAGCTTTCCCCAACTTTAGTTCAGCCCTGTTCAGCTCCCTCGCCCATGCTCGCAACGCTCAACGGTCCCCCGGCCTCTCCGCTTCTCTCGCTTTCCTTCCATTGAAAGTGAACGGCTTGCAAAGTTTCCCTGCGTGATGCAGCTGTATAGTGTGAACACACTGTATTGGCAAGTCAGTTAAGAACACATTTTTATTTACAGAATTGTAACAGAAATGTCATGTCACACATGTAGACTGATCACAGATCTGTTGGTGTTACAGCCAACTGTTGTGACTAACAGAATTGTCATGTCAGACCTCCCGAGTGGCGCAGTGGTCTAAGGCACCGCATAGCAGTGCTAGCTGTGCCACTAGAGATTCTGGGTTTGAGTTCAGGCTGTGTTGCAGCCAGCCGCGACCGGGAGACCCATGGGGTGGCACACAATTGGCCCAGCGTCGTCTGGGTTGGCGGAGGGTTTGGCCGGCAGGGATGTCCTTGTCCCATTGCGCACTAGAGACTCCTGTGGCGGGCTGGGCGCAGTGCACGCTGACGCGGTCGCCAAGTGTACGATGTTTCCTCCGACACATTGGTGCGGCTGGCTTCCGGATTAAGCGAGCATTGTGTCAAGAAGCAGTACGGCTTGGCTGGGTTGTGTTTCAGAGGACGCACGGCTCTCGACCTTCGCCTCTCCCGAGGCCGTACGGGAGTTGCAGTGATGAGACAAGACCAATTGGGGAGAAAAAGGGGTAAAAAAAAAATAATTATAATAATTGTAATGTCACACCTGTTGACTGGTCCCAGATCTGTTGGTGTCACAGCCAACTGTTGTAACAGAATTGTAATGTCACACCTGTAGACTGGTCCCAGATTGTTTGTGGTTTAATGTTTAAGTACACTTACTTCTTCCTGGCGCAGATTCGTGGGACGCTCTTAAATGGGTACACACAAATGAACCATAAGGAACTATCAAAAACTATGTAAGATTTTCAAATAAACCCTATTTAATCTATAAAGTTTTTGTAAACAGATTTACTTGGAGCGGCAGGTAGCCTAGTGGTTAGAGCGTTGGACTAGTAACTGAAAGGTTGCAAGATAAAATCCCCGAACTGACGAGATAAAAATCTGTTTTTCTGCCCCTGAACAAGGCAGTTAACCCACTGGTCCAAGGCTGTCATTGAAAATAAGAATTTGTTCTTAACTGACTTGCCTAGTTAAATAAAATGGTAAAATAAAACTCGGGAAGAGGAGAGTCCATATACATCCAGACCTCAAACCTCCACTGACTCAGGTTGGTTGCCAAGGCAACCAATAAATGGAACATTTGAGGTTCTCTTCATCCCTTCAGTTGATTATTATAATGTACTTTAGATTTCATCATATCAGGAGTTGCTACCCTAATCCCTGACACCAACCCTAATCCCTGACACCAACCCTAACCCCTGACACCAACCCTAACCCCTGACACCAACCCTAACTCCTGACACCAACCCTAACCCCTGATACCAACCCTAACCCCTGACACCAACCCTAACCCCTGACACCCACCCTAACCCCTGACACCAACCCTAACCCCTGACACCAACCCTTCCCCCTGACACCAACCCTAACCCCTGACACCAACCCTAACCCCTGACACCAACCCTAACCCCTGACACCAACCCTAACCCCTGACACCAACCCTAACCTGACACCAACCCTAACCTCTGACACCAACCGTAACCTGACACCAACCCTAACCCCTGACACCAACCCTAACTCCTGACACCAACCCTAACCCCTGACACCAACGCCAACCCCTGACACCAACCCTAACCCCTGACACCAACCCTAACCCCTGACACCAACCCTAACCCCTGACACCAACCCTAACTCCTGACACCAACCCTAACCCCTGATACCAACCCTAACCCCTGACACCAACCCTAACCCCTGACACCCACCCTAACCCCTGACACCAACCCTAACCCCTGACACCAACCCTTCCCCCTGACACCAACCCTAACCCCTGACACCAACCCTAACCCCTGACACCAACCCAAACCCCTGACACCAACCCTAACCCCTGACACCAACCCTAACCTGACACCAACCCTAACCTCTGACACCAACCCTAACGCCTGACACCAACCCTAACCCCTGACACCAACCCTAACCCCTGACACCAACCCTAACCCCTGACACCAACCCTAACCTGACACCAACCCTAAACCCTGACACCAACCCTAACCTGACAACAACCCTAACCCCTGACACCAACCCTAACCACTGACACCAACCCTAACCCCTGACACCAACCCTAAACCCTGACACCAACCCTAAACCCTGACACCAACCCTAACCTGACACCAACCCTAACCCTGACACCAACCCTAACGCCTGACACCAACCCTAACCCCTGACACCAACCCTAACCCCTGACACCAACCCTAACCTGACACCAACCCTAAACCCCCCTGACACCAACCATAACCCCTGACACCAACCCTAACCCCTGACACCAACCCTAACCTGACACCAACCCTAACCTGACACCAACCCTAACCCGACACCATTATCCAAACACCCAGCTTGTACTGAGCACAACAAAAACGGATCCAAATACTGTGCTTTTGATCTGAACTGGGAACACGAAAACACAAAAAAAGCTCAGAAAGAGACAAAAAAAAAGCCCAGATCGACAGATTAATGATTCCACCAAAACTGCACAACGAATAGAAAGAACAAAAATCTAATAATCTTGACTTTAATATCTTCCAGATTTCCCCCAGATTTCATCAAACTCAGTCTTTGTGGGAGCAAGGAGCAGAGTGGAGTGAGAAAAACATTTATTTTTCATTAATGTGAGCAGACAGATGCCATGTGTAGATGGAATATTAATGCTGCCTGCTTCTTCCCAGCAGTCAGTGGTTCAGACCAAAAATACACCCTTATTCCCTACATAGTGCACTACTTTTGACCAGGGCCCTATGGCACCCTATTCCCTATATAGTGCACTACTTTTGACCAGAGCCCTATAGCACCCTATTCCCTACATAGTGCACTACTTTTGACCAGAGCCCTATAGCACCCTATTCCCTACATAGTGCACTACTTTTGACCAGGGCTCTATGGGGATCTGGTAGTGTGGGGTATCGGGTGCCCTTTAACACGCAGACCCAGTAACTAAAACCAAATAACATTTTGAACTTTCTTCCATCCTCTCTCCTTTCCTCTTTCCTTTCCTTTCTCCTCCGATACCCCTCTTCCACATACTCTCTCCTGTGTGTGTGTGTGTGTGTGTGTGTGTGTGTGTGTGTGTGTGTGTGTGTGTGTGTGTGTGTGTGTGTGTGTGTGTGTGTGTGTGTGTGTGTGTGTGTGTGTGTGTGTGTGTGTGTGTGTGTGTGTGTGTCTGTTAGACAGTCTGTTACCTCACAGTACTACTGGGGTCTGTGGAGAGAGGAGAGGAGCAGAGAAGAGAGGAGAAGAGAGGAGAGGGGGAGCAGAGAGAGAGGAGAGGGGGAGCAGAGAGGAGAGATGGAGGAGAGATGAGCAGAGAGGAGAAGAGAGGAGAGAAGAGGAGAGGAGAGGGGGAGAAGAGAGGAGCAAAGAGAGGAGAGGAGCAGAGAAGAGAGGAGAGGAGAGGGGGAGCAGAGAGGAGCAAAGAGAGGAGAGGAGCAGAGAAGAGAGGAGAGGAGAGGGGGAGTAGAGAGGAGAGGAGAGGAGAGGGGGAGCAGAGAGGAGTAGAAGTGCTTGTAAAGTGGTGAAAGATCCATCTATCCCAGTTTTCTAGATACCATTTTAGACTGAATGTCCTGTGGAGAGTTCCATAGTGATTCCATAGTCAGGACTCTCCTGCTTCAGGGAATGTGCTAACCTGCCCATACACTAACATACAGACAACCAACTACTAACAGAAAAAGAACCCGACAACCCATCCATGAATGAATTATAGCCGACAAGCTACAGAACAGATGACTACAGCTTCAGAACATCTTGTGGCTTTCATTTGAACGAGAGAGGAGAAGAGAGAGATGAACAAACAAGCCGTCGGTCGGTTCAGAGGTCCAGTCCGGACTGGTTTGTTCAGTCAGTGTATCACTAAAACAGCTGCGAGCAGCGGGCCAACACAAAGCACACACTGATCACATTTTCCCCCAACCTCAGCCTTTCTTCGCCTCCACTCTGCTCTGCCTCTATTCTCCTCCCCGTTACAGAGCTAACACCTGCTTAGAAAATCAGCCCAGCAGCGGTGAGGCAGCCGCATGTGGAACAGAACGGTTGGGAGTCAAGTTTATACCTGCACGATAACACGTTCAAGTGCCTCAAATACTTCCATATTGTTACTAAGAGAGTATTGTTCCCCTAAATACTGCCATCTTGTTCCTCAGAGAGTATAGTTCCTCAATACACTTCCATCTTGTTCCTCAGAGAGTATAATTCCTCAAAACACGTCCATCTTGATCCTCATGGAGTATTGTTCCCATAAATACTTCCATCGTGTTTCTAAGAGAGTATAGTTCCCTAAATACTTCCATCTTGTTCCTAAGAGAGTATAGTTCCCTAAATACTTCCATCTTGTTTCTAAGGGAGTATAGTTCCCTAAATACTTACATGTTTCTAAGAGAGATAGTTCCCTAAATACTACCATGTTTCTAAGAGAGTATAGTTCCATAAATACTTCCATGTTTCTAAGAGAGTATAGTTCCCTATATACTCCCATGTTTCTAAGAGAGTATAGTTCCCTAAATACATCCATCTTGTTTCTGAGGGAGTATAGTTCTCTAAATACTTCCATGTTTCTAAGAGAGTATAGTCCCCTACATACTTCCATGTTTCTAAGAGAGTATAGTTCCCCTAAATACTTCCATGTTTCTAAGAGAGTATAGTTCCCTCAATACTTCTGTGTTTCTAAGAGAGTATAGTTTCCCTAAATACTTCCATCTTGTTTCTAAGAGAGTATAGTTCCCCTAAATACTTCCGTGTTTCTACGGGAGTATAGTTCCCTAAATACTTCCGTGTTTCTACGGGAGTATAGTTCCCTAAATACCGCCATGTTTCTAAGGCAGTATAGTTCCCTAAATACTTCCATGTTTCTAAGAGAGTATAGTTCCCTAAATACTTCCATGTTTCTAAGAGAGTATAGTTCTCTAAATACTTCCATGTTTCTAAGAGAGTATAGTTCTCTAAATACTTCCATGTTTCTAAGAGAGTATAGTTCTCTAAATTCGTCCATGTTTCTAAGAGAGTATAGTTCCCTAAATACATCCATGTTTCTAAGAGAGTAGTAAATCTATATTCCGCCCAAGAGAGTATAGACTAGTTATGAACCTTCAAGTTCCTCCAGATATGGCTCTCCTCCTGTTTGTAGGAGGATATAGATGTCATCAATCAGGTCTTCAGTGTTTGCTCTATGTCTGATTGATTTACAGCATGGTGATTACCTGATTGATTTACATTATGGTGATTACCTGATTGATTTACAGCACGGTGATTACCTAATTGATTTACAGCACGGTGATTACCTGATTGATTTACAGCACGGTGATTACCTGATTGATTTACAGCCGGGTGATTACCTGATTGATTTACAGCACGTGATTACCTGATTGATTTACAGCACGTGATTACCTGATTGATTTACAGCACATTGATTACCTGATTGATTTACAGCACGGTGATTACCAGTCATTTAACAGTGGCCTGGTCTGCTGTACATGTGTTAGCTCCCCTTTATAATTGACTTAATTTCCTGTCCACAGAATGTCTATCAATTAGTATCAATTAGTCGTCATAACGATGCTAAGAGCAATCCCATCAGTGTACTGCATCTTCCCGCCAAAAGCACCTCCGCGGTCAACTGTCACAGGCTGTGTTCCCGAATGGCAACCATTCCCTATGAACCCTGGGTAGAAGTATTACACCGTGTAGGGTGCCATTTGGCACACAGCCAAGGTGGTTCACAGATTTAGTAATGCTGTGTTCTTCACCAAATAAATCCTCTAGCTGACGGTGTTAACTGTCTGTTAATACTTTAGTGTGTAAGACTATACCAAACTCATATTTTAATACTGTACTTCAAAATATTTGAGACTAAAATAACTTCATATTAGAAGACGACACAATCATTGCATTATTCATTGTGTTACAATGGTACCTTGACAGTACTGTTTTGCAACAGAGACAACATATTTGCCTCGATTCCATTATATTACTCAAAATAACAATAACACATAAGACTTGTTCTTAAATCAATTTTCTTAAAACGGCTTTGTTGGTTAAGGGCTTGCAAGCATTTCACTCTAAGGTCTACCACACCTGTTGTATTCGGCGCATGTGACAAATAAAATTTGATTTGATTTGTTATTGGTTAACGGATTAAGTTTGCTGGCCTCGTTTTCAACAGCTGCATTTGTGAAATCTTGTCTACCTCGGAGGGACTGTGCTGCATGAGTTTGGCTAAATGGCTAAAAAACCCTGAGAATCGATCCTCGGTTACCACACTACAACCAACACCATTCTACTACAGGGGATTTCACTCTGACTCTGACTTTCTCTGGCTGGTCATTAGCGTGCAGCTTGCAAGGTATGAATCAACAAAAGCAAGGCTATTAACGTTGAAGAGGGAAATGATTACAGCTGAAGAAATAGCTCTCATCTCCGTCCAAAGTGGCACCCCAGTAGATTTGCATTTAGCCCGTTCCTGTAAGCAGGAAGTCGTCCTACTGTGCATAATGAGGTGACGAATGATGTCATTTTGCTGAGTCTATCTTGAAAAGCAGAATCATCTGGCAACAAAACACAAAAGCAGCTTTTCACCGTGTTAAACAATGATATCTATATCCTCCTACAAACAGAACCATATTTACAGGAACTTGAAGGTTAATAACTAGTCTATACTCTCTTGGGCGGAATTTAGATTTACTACTCTCTTAGAAACATGGACGAATTTAGAGAACTATACTCTCTTAGAAACATGGATGTATTTAGAGAACTATACTCTCTTAGAAACATGGAAGTATTTAGGGAACTATACTCTCTTAGAAACATGGAGGTATTTAGGGAACTATACTCTCTTAGAAACATGGACGAATTTAGAGAACTATACTCTCTTAGAAACATGGAAGTATTTAGAGAACTATACTCTCTTAGAAACATGGAAGTATTTAGGGAACTATACTCTCTTAGAAACAAGATGGAAGTATTGAGGGAACTATACTCTCTTAGAAACAAGATGGAAGTATTGAGGGAACTATACTATCTGAGGAACAATATGGAAGTATTTGAGGAACTATACTCTCTGCGGAATAAGATGGAAGTATTTGAGGAACTATACTCTATTAGAAACACGATGGAAGTATTTGACGAACTATACTCTTTTAGGAACAAAGATTGCAATCAACAAACCCAAGGCTATTAAAGTTTAAGTGGAAATGATTACAGCTGAAGAAATAGCTCTCATCTCTGTCCAAAATGGCACCCCATTCTCTATATAGTGCATTTCGGGCCCTGGTTAAAAGTAGTGTACTATATAGGGTATAGGGTGCCATAGGACTCTGGTCTAAAGTAGTGCACTATATAGGGAATAGGGTGCCATAGGGCTCTGGTCTAAAGTAGTGCACTATATAGGGAATAGGGTGCCATAGGGCTCTGGTCAAAAGTAGTGCACTATATAGGGAAGTGGGTGCCAATTGGGACCGTCTTCCAACGTGCGAACCGGGTCTCCCCCTGGCACAAACAAAATCATTTTCTCTTCTCATTGTTTCTAAACAGAGGAAAAAGAGGCCAAATTGCTCTATAATTCCACTCAGTTTAGCGTAATTTACATTCAAACAAAGAACACCCACATCTCACCGAACCTGGCCTCAGGACAGTTAAACATTAAAGATATCCGTGGTGGGGAGAGTCCCAATGCTAATTAGCTAAATGCTAACCCTTCATTTGTACTGTATGGTGTATGGTTAAGTGCCGAAATAGCTGGCTAGCTGTCCATACATGTAGGCACCATATTTTCAGTTTAGTGTTTCACTCTCAATATCAAGACAGGTACTATGACAGTCTGACAAACTGGGGCTATTGTCTTGTCAGCTAGTATATCACACTGTAGTATATATAGCATGTCGCTCATAGTTTCCCTAGACCTCACAGCTACCAGTCTGTGGTAAAGCTGGGTTAAGAGATCAGGAGAATTATCAGATGTCTATTATTAGGAGTAATTAGAGAAATACGGGTGGTCCATTTGCGGATATAATTAAATAATCCAAGCTACATCAAGGCATTTCTTCAAGCTGGGTTCACAGCTAAGGTATATTGTCAGACCTTCAGTATTATCAAGTCAAGAGTAATGAGATGCATACTGGTCAATTTGCTCTTTAATGTATGTTAGGATTGGATCTCGTGAAATACTTCTTGGATGCTTCTGAACTGAATATCGTTCAGGCCATAATCATCTCAAAACTCTACCAATTAAATTCAGAATTCCTATTTCTTGACATTCTCAGGTTTTGCACCCCATGAGTCCTCCAGTGACTCAAAATAAAAACATTTTGTAGTAGTAAAACTGACAAGTTACTCAGTGACAATATTATTAATGACTGAAAACTCTCAGCACTTTCAATGTCACAAACAACCTCCATGGCAAAAATAAATTATCCTTAATATCCTTAATATAAATTATCCTCCTTCATATAATTTTCTTATTTCAGACTTCTATGTAGACTTTCTTCTCAATTCCTACCACTCTTTTAAGGGGGAGAAAAACTAGTTTAAAGTCATACACAACTGCCATTTTCCCTTGACACAGTCCAGGGCTCTATCCAAGTGCAGAAAGCCAAGTACTGTTGTTATATAGTCCATAAAACAATTTATGAAAGAATTGTATGAAAGTCAAATAAAGAAACTGGTTTCTGAAGACAAATTAACTTTACGACTCCTAACATTACTCACTGCCAGTAGACTCCAATGCATGCTGAATAATAGTATCATTGAGACCAATTGTTATGCAGTGTGCCTCCAATAAGATCCATCCACATTCATCTACTGTATGTCAGTGATCACCAAGGCATTCCTAGTCGATCGACGAACATTTGACTTATTTTGCGCTGTTGGCGGTAGGTGCACTTGATTCAGCAGCCCTAGTGCTGAAGGTAGACTTGAAGGTAAAACTCCGCTGAACCAGAGAGCAAATCAAGTGCACCTATAGGCCTACCGCTGGCCAATGAGATAGCTCAGGTCACCGTGTCTGTACAGTTTCCTCACACCATAGATTGTAAAAAGAAGAATCGGACGCTCGGCAAAGTTGCTACTTTGAGATGTTAAAACCATGACTAGAGAGAGACTCAATGAATACAACAAAGAGATGCTGTTTTTATGAGTTAGTTCATGGTTAAATTACTATTCAGCATTGTCAACACTTTGTTCAACACTTTTATGAGACATAAAATGAGCGTTCTCGCTACTTCCACTCGTGCTACAACCAGCACTGCAGCTGTAATGAATGACTACAACCAACACTGCAGCTGTAATGAATGACTACAACCAGCACTGCAGCTGTAATGAATGACTACAACCAACACTGCAGCTGTAATGAATGACTACAACCAACACTGCAGCTGTAATGAATGAGTACAACCAGCACTGCAGCTGTAATGAATGACTACAACCAACACTGCAGCTGTAATGAATGAGTACAACCAGCACTGCAGCTGTAATGAATGACTACAACCAACACTGCAGCTGTAATGAATGAGTACAACCAGCACTGCAGCTGTAATGAATGAGTACAACCAGCACTGCAGCTGTAATGAATAAGTACAACCAGCACTGCAGCTGTAATGAATGACTACAACCAGCACTGCAGCTGTAATGAATGACTACAACCAGCACTGCAGCTGTAATGAATGAATACAACCAGCACTGCAGCTGTAATGAATGACTACAACCAGCACTGCAGCTGTAATGAATGAGTACAACCAGCACTGCAGCTGTAATGAATGAATACAACCAGCACTGCAGCTGTAATGAATGAATACAACCAGCACTGCAGCTGTAATGAATGACTACAACCAGCACTGCAGCTGTAATGAATGACTACAACCAGCACTGCAGCTGTAATGAATGACTACAACCAGCACTGCAGCTGTAATGAATGAATACAACCAGCACTGCAGCTGTAATGAATGACTACAACCAGCACTGCAGCTGTAATGAATGACTACAACCAGCACTGCAGCTGTAATGAATGAGTACAACCAGCACTGCAGCTGTAATGAATGACTACAACCAGCACTGCAGCTGTAATGAATGACTACAACCAGCACTGCAGCTGTAATGAATGACTACAACCAGCACTGCAGCTGTAATGAATGACTACAAACAGCACTGCAGCTGTAATGAATGACTACAACCAGCACTGCAGCTGTAATGAATGACTACAACCAGCACTGCAGCTGTAATGAATGAGTACAACCAGCACTGCAGCTGTAATGAATGAGTACAACCAGCACTGCAGCTGTAATGAATGACTACAACCAACACTGCAGCTGTAATGAATGACTACAACCAGCACTGCAGCTGTAATGAATGACTACAACCAGCACTGCAGCTGTAATGAATGACTACAACCAGCACTGCAGCTGTAATGAATGACTACAACCAGCACTGCAGCTGTAATGAATGAGTACAACCAGCACTGCAGCTGTAATGAATGAGTACAACCAGCACTGCAGCTGTAATGAATGACTACAACCAGCACTGCAGCTGTAATGAATGACTACAACCAGCACTGCAGCTGTAATGAATGACTACAACCAGCACTGCAGCTGTAATGAATGACTACAACCAGCACTGCAGCTGTAATGAATGACTACAACCAGCAATGCAGCTGTAATGAATGACTACAACCAGCACTGCAGCTGTAATGAATGAGGACAACCAGCACTGCAGCTGTAATGAATGAGTACAACCAGCACTGCAGCTGTAATGAATGAGTACAACCAGCACTGCAGCTGTAATGAATGAGTACAACCAGCACTGCAGCTGTAATGAATGAGTACAACCAGCACTGCAGCTGTAATGAATGAGTACAACCAGCACTGCAGCTGTAATGAATGAGTACAACCAGCACTGCAGCTGTAATGAATGACTACAACCAGCACTGCAGCTGTAATGAATGACTACAACCAGCACTGCAGCTGTAATGAATGAGTACAACCAGCACTGCAGCTGTAATGAATGACTACAACCAGCACTGCAGCTGTAATGAATGAGTACAACCAGCACTGCAGCTGTAATGAATGAGTACAACCAGCACTGCAGCTGTAATGAATGACTACAACCAGCACTGCAGCTGTAATGAATGAATACAACCAGCACTGCAGCTGTAATGAATGAGTACAACCAGCACTGCAGCTGTAATGAATGAGTACAACCAGCACTGCAGCTGTAATGAATGAGTACAACCAGCACTGCAGCTGTAATGAATGAGTACAACCAGCACTGCAGCTGTAATGAATGAGTACAACCAGCACTGCAGCTGTAATGAATGAGTACAACCAGCACTGCAGCTGTAATGAATGACTACAACCAGCACTGCAGCTGTAATGAATGAGTACAACCAGCACTGCAGCTGTAATGAATGAGTACAACCAGCACTGCAGCTGTAATGAATGAGTACAACCAGCACTGCAGCTGTAATGAATGAGTACAACCAGCACTGCAGCTGTAATGAATGAATACAACCAGCACTGCAGCTGTAATGAATGACTACAACCAGCACTGCAGCTGTAATGAATGAGTACAACCAGCACTGCAGCTGTAATGAATGAGTACAACCAGCACTGCAGCTGTAATGAATGAGTACAACCAGCACTGCAGCTGTAATGAATGAGTACAACCAGCACTGCAGCTGTAATGAATGAGTACAACCAGCACTGCAGCTGTAATGAATGAGTACAACCAGCACTGCAGCTGTAATGAATGAGTACAACCAGCACTGCAGCTGTAATGAATGAGTACAACCAGCACTGCAGCTGTAATGAATGAGTACAACCAGCACTGCAGCTGTAATGAATGAGTACAACCAGCACTGCAGCTGTAATGAATGAGTACAACCAGCACTGCAGCTGTAATGAATGAGTACAACCAGCACTGCAGCTGTAATGAATGAGTACAACCAGCACTGCAGCTGTAATGAATGAGTACAACCAGCACTGCAGCTGTAATGAATGAGTACAACCAGCACTGCAGCTGTAATGAATGAGTAGAGCAAAGTGTTCTGATACACTTGTGTCTTATTTAATATCAAGGAATATTTCACTTTCTCTGGTGACAACAGTAACAACATGAATTGGTGCATGAGGCAGAAATAATGCACTGCGACTTGAGTTTCACCATCAGCTGGAAGACTGTGTCCCCTTTTCTCTTTACGGAGGGAGGGAGAGCGGAGGGACAGTGAGTCGGGGGAGAGGCAGCATCACCTCTGCTCCCTCCCTCTCCTCAGACTAACCATCAAATGCAGGCCGTCAGTCCAGTAGAAAAAAACGAGTAATACAACAAACTATATATATAATTTCAAAATGGTCTCAGAAGAACAACAATGGCAGGGCAATTCAAGTATAGCCAATATGCAGTGATAATGTATTGGGCCTATAGCCTACTGCACAAACCTCAATGCTACTGAACTGTTTTTAATTGGTTCATGTTGCATAGGCTTATGTTTTTTATGTCATGTTTAAAAGAAATCTGAGGGGTAGATTTCAGCTTGCATTTTGACTCACAAAGTGATCTTGACTCAGAAAAGGTTGGTGACCACCGATCTACATCATGTATCCAGCTGAATCAGCAAATTGACCACCGATCTACATCATGTGTCCAGCTGAATCATTAAATTGACCACCGATCTACATCGTGTATCCAGCTGAATCATTAAATTGACCACCGATCTACACCATGTCCAGCTGAATCATTAAATTGACCACCGATCTACACCGTGTCCAGCTGAATCATTAAATTGACCACCGATCTACACCGTGTCCAGCTGAATCATTAAATTGACCACCGATCTACACCGTGTCCAGCTGAATCATTAAATTGACCACCGACCTACATCACGTGTCCAGCTGAATCAGCAAAAAAACAGCAGTAGCAGTCGATTCTGTGGTTGTTACCAAACTTCTCAGATCTGAGAAAAAGTTCATGTGTAATTGCTTGTCAAGAACACGATCGAGAGTAACAGAAATCTATTTACCGATCCCTTTTTAATTCACAGGCGATCCAATCTCTTTTACAAGAGAGGCCTGTCTCTACTGTAGTAGAGACCATACGTAAAATCAACAATACAGTGACATAGTAAAACATGTTCTAATACAACATTTACTAATTAGTTAACTAGTTAATTAGTTCATTTTCTATTGGAATATTTTGTTTAAAGACAAGCATTATATTGTTAGATTATAGGAGTAACTCTGGTATGGCTAAAACATTCTTCCTCACCTCAAGTTCAACTGTCGGAGTCATGTGGAGCGCCTGTGAATACTGCCTTCATATCATAGGCCTGGAGTTTAATAGGGTAATAGCCACAGCACACCAAACCTTCACAAAAGTTCCTAAACTTTAGTACGGTAATATTAAAAGTAAGTCAAGTCATTGTTTATAGTGAAAAGACGAGCAGGATATTATATTGTGGCAAACACAACATTACAGTTGGAACTAAAATGGGCCGAAGAAAATGGCGGCAACAGAATGAAAGAAAACACTTGCGACCTGGTTTTAACCTTCACAAAAGTTTTGAACAGGCTGTATTGCAGCAATTACCAAGAAAGGCTAGTGCCTACCATAAATAACACCTGACACCTAATAATAGGCTGATGATATTTATTCAATAACAGACCTACTTATAAACCCATCTTTAACTAAATATGGAGCACACAATTAAAAATACCGATCAAACTTAATTTAGTCAACGAAAATGTCTCAACAGAATGAAACAAAACACATATTGCATATTTAAAGAATTGGTTTGGATTAATAAATAGGCCTACAATAATAACAAGGACATACAACAATAATAAGGCAAATTATTATCAATACAAATAAAAAATACAAAATTAAAGTTCCAAAATTGCATCCTACCTGAATAACGCGGCTTTGGCCGCGCCAAAATACTTCTCATCGTTGTCCACTGAAATATTAGAACTTCTCCATACAGAGGACATTCCCCTTGTAGCAGGGCTCCAGACTAACATTTTCCCCTGGTGGCACTGGCGTCACTAAGTTTTTCAGTTGGTGGCACCAGCCCATGATTTTGGTCGCAACCAATTTGTTTTTGCAGCATCACGCAATAGAACAAATGAGTAGGCTTCTCATCTTCTAAAGTCATTCACAGCTTCGTGGAACCAAATCCAGTGATCGGCATGCATTGTGGGTAGACAATTAGGCTCTTGTTGTTATATTTTACTGTTAAAATACAGCTCCAGAAGTATAAAAAAAAAAATATATATATATAGAGATGAGTAAGTGGAAACTCAAAACACTTCAGGTGGATCACTAGCTCTAAAGATAGTACCCACCCATAGTGGCAATGTATTAATCTAACAGTACAGTTAATGTCCCAAAAACTTTGCAGTTATAGCCAACTGTCCAATGAGACTTATGCACCGCAATGGCCAATGCACATTTCGTGCACTCTGTATCTAAAAAACCATATCAAATATGTTTGTTAAATAGTTGCTATTGAGCTCAAAATTGACAGTTGAGAAATAAAGAGTATACCAACAGAAAGCTGAGAACATCCTCTCTCCTTCTGTGACAATAGGATAACTGTGTCTTCCCAGCAATTATTTGACTTTAAAATGTTATACAATCAGAACACTTTTCTTTCCTCCGGGGGGATATTTTTTCGCGCCTGGGAAAGGAGAGAGAGAGAGAGAGAGTGGCTCGCTAAACATAGCAGCAGGCCCCTGAGAAACAGGTACATGGGCAGGCAGACATTTTCATTACAGGAATCACGAGGATAATCGAAAGGAAAGAGGGGATACCTAGTCAGTACACCTGAATGAAAGAGGGGATACCTAGTCAGTACAACTGAATGAAAGAGGGGATACCTAGTCAGTACACCTGAATGAAAGAGGGGATACCTAGTCAGTACACCTGAATGAAAGAGGGGATACCTAGTCAGTACAACTGAATGAAAGAGGGGATACCTAGTCAGTACAACTGAATGAAAGAGGGGATACCTAGTCAGTACAACTGAATGAAAGGGGGGATACCTAGTCAGTACAACTGAATGAAAGAGGGGATACCTAGTCAGTACACCTGAATGAAAGAGGGGATACCTAGTCAGTACAACTGAATGAAAGAGGGGATACCTAGTCAGTACAACTGAATGAAAGGGGGGATACCTAGTCAGTACAACTGAATGAAAGGGGGGATACCTAGTCAGTACAACTGAATGAAAGAGGGGATACCTCGTCAGTACAACTGAATGAAAGAGGGGATACCTAGTCAGTACAACTGAATGAAAGAGGGGATACCTAGTCAGTACAACTGAATGAAAGAGGGGATACCTAGTTAGTTGTACAACTGAATGAAAGAGGGGATACCTAGTCAGTACAACTGAATGAAAGTTCATCTTGTTCATATGATGTCCCAAAATGTGTGTTGTGGGACAGGGCGTCCGAGCCTAAAAAAATAAGACGTTTTTAGTGAGACGAATGAATGTGCAGCCTGCACCGATCCACCACCAGGTGTCAAAGGGTAACAAATTACAACTAAATGGTGGCAGTCTGGAGCCGTGGCTCGTAGGCCAGTTTCTCTCTCTAACGTTAGTTTTCCTTTCAATGAAAAAGGCCTCCATCTTTACAATCAACAGTAGCCTAGGCCAAGGCTCCTCTCTCGCTTTCTCTCTCTCCTCAGCAGCAGGGGGAGCCCCGGGAAAAAAAGAATCCAGCTAGAATTTTATTTATCGGCTTTTCATTATTTGATCGTCCAAAAGCCGGCAATTACCGGCTAACGGAAACCATTTTCCCCAGTGGCTTTCCGTAGCCTCCTTACACACGCCACGCTGCGCTCTGTCCATAGTGCTGACACGGCACAGCGGGATTACAGATTTTGCGCCAACCTGTCAATCAATCATTTGAACTTTTTTTTGCTATTTTTTATAGGGACTAAGCCCCCTTTTTGCCCCGGGTACAAGGCCTGTCCCAAAAAGACAGCAATCCAACACTTGCTGCATACTATCAAAACATAAAATCAACAACACAGTGAGCAACGGCCAATGTCCTTACAATTTTCACACAATTTCACAGTATTGTTACAACCTCATAGTGTGGAAATATATATAAAAGACAGGACAATCATGTTTTTGACTGCACTGGGCCTTCAATGTTCTTACCTCAAAAACTTCTTCATCCAGAATCCTGGTTCCAAAGACAACGATGCCGTCAGTGTTGATGGCCGCCCCGTCGCTCCTCTTCAGTGGCCTGCTCAGCTTCTTCTTACAATCCACAATGATGGTCACACTCTTCTTCTCCACACTGATGGCCACGCGATGCCATCTATACATGGACAGAGGAGGAAGTGGGTTAGAGAAATATGAGAGATTTGGGGGAGGACATGAAACGTCTGTGGTGTAATTGTTGACGTTGAATGGTAAAACCCGAGCACAGGTTGGACATTTACAGTATGGTAAAGTCAGAGATGATCTACCGTCTGGTATAGTCAGAGATGATCTACCGTCTGGTATAGTCAGAGATGATCTACAGTCTGGTAAAGTCAGAGATGATCTACCGTCTGGTATAGTCAGAGACGATCTACCGTCTGGTATAGTCAGAGATGATCTACCGTCTGGTATAGTCAGAGATGATCTACAGTCTGGTATAGTCAGAGATGATCTACCGTCTGGTATAGTCAGAGATGATCTACAGTCTGGTAAAGTCAGAGATGATCTACCGTCTGGTATAGTCAGAGACGATCTACCGTCTGGTATAGTCAGAGATGATCTACCGTCTGGTATAGTCAGAGATGATCTACAGTCTGGTATAGTCAGAGATGATCTACAGTCTGGTATAGTCAGAGATGATCTACAGTCTGGTATAGTCAGAGATGATCTACCGTCTGGTATAGTCAGAGATGATCTACCGTCTGGTATAGTCAGAGATGATCTACCATCTGGTATAGTCAGAGATAATCTACAGTCTGGTATAGTCAGAGATGATCTACAGTCTGGTATAGTCAGAGATGATCTACCGTCTGGTATAGTCAGAGATGATCTACCATCTGGTATTAGTCAGAGACGATCTACCGTCTGGTATAGTCAGAGATGATCTACCGTCTGGTATAGTCAGAGATGATCTACAGTCTGGTATAGTCAGAGATGATCTACCGTCTGGTATAGTCAGAGATGATCTACAGTCTGGTATAGTCAGAGATGATCTACAGTCTGGTATAGTCAGAGATGATCTACCGTCTGGTATAGTCAGAGATGATCTACAGTCTGGTATAGTCAGAGATGATCTACGGTCTGGTATAGTCAGAGATGATCTACGGTCTGGTATAGTCAGAGATGATCTACCGTCTGGTATAGTCACAGAGATGCCAACAGAGTTAAAACTTAAAACTAGGTTGTTCTTGTTGAAGATAATTTGATCTTCTCAGAAAAATACCTAGCTAGACAAACAATAAAACAATAAAATTATAGTAATTGAAACAGGCTAACTCTACTTTACAAGTTTAGGAAAACAGATAAATCAACTACAGACATTCAAGTCACATACCAATGCAACATTTAATTTCACTGTAGAAAATTGTATCAGATACGTTTTTGCAAAATGTTTCATATTAGCAGAGTTCACAGTCAGAATATTAATGCTACAGTTGGGTAATTTATGAAGCTCAAACTCTTTTATTTGGATAGTTAACTACACATCAACAACACAGACAGCTGTAAATAATTTGGCAAAAACTATTTGTAATTAAAACCCTGCCAAATAAATAATTGGGTTACTCAAAAAATACAGCCATCCCACAGTTATATTCCTTATGTTTTCAATAACTAAACAATGAAGCATATAAATCTAATAATTGTGCTTTTTTCTGTGATTTGTTTGGGTCTGCTTAGAAGCCTTAAATACGTTCTTGAGAATTCAGAACACTTAGGTCCGGTTGCCCATCTTGTAAAACATGGCTTATTGTGCATTTGGAAAGTATTCAGACCCCTTGACATTTTCCACATTTTGTTACGTTACAGCCGTATTCTAAAATGTATTAAAAAAAATTATGTTCTCATCAATCTACACATCAATCTACACATACCCCATAATGACATCACAATACCCCATAATGACATCACAATACCCCATAATGACAAAGCAAAAACTGGTGGTTCCAAACTTCTTTCATTCAAGATTGATGCAGGCTACTGTGTCACAATCCTGTCTCGGAGTGCTACGGACAATTCCTTCGACCTGATGGCTTGGTTTTTGTTCTGACATGCACTGTCAACTGTGAGACCTTATATAGACAGGTGTGGGTCTTTCCAAATCATGTCCAATCAATTGAATGTACCACAGGTGGACTCCAATCAAGTAGTAGAAACATCTCAAGGATGATCAATAGATACAGGATGCACCTGAGCTCAATGTTGAGTCTCATAGCAAAGAGTCTGAATACTTATGTAAATACGTTTTTTAAACATTTGCAAACATTTCTAAAAACCTGTTTTCGCTTTGTCATGATGGGTTATTGTGTGTAGAATGCTGAAGACATTTTTTTTTTTAAATAAATTTTAGAATAAGGCTGTAACGTAACGAAATGTGGAAAAAGTCAAGGGGGCTGAATTCTTTTCGAATGGACTGTATGTGGTATGGAGTAAATCTGTAAGGCCACAGACCCTCTCAGTAAGGCCACAGACCCTCTCAGTAAGGCCACAGACCCTCTCAGTAAGGCCACAGACCCTCTCAGTAAGGCCACAGACCCTCTCAGTAAGGCCACAGACCCTCTCAGTAAGGCCACAGACCCTCTCAGTAAGGCCACAGACCCTCTCAGAAACATCTTACCGTCCTCCATGTACAACATCAAAAGCACAACAAGCATAAAACCGCACACCAATGAGCATCTTCTAACTTTCCGTAGGTTCAGTCACCAAGTGAAAGGCCAAACGTCAGGTACTTACCTGAGGAAAGAGAAATCCTTAAACTAACCCAAACAGCGCCTAACCTTACCCCAACCCTAACCTTACCCCAACCCCAACCCCAACCCTAACCTTACCCCAACCCTAACCTTACCCCAATCCCAACCCCAACCCTAACCTTACCCCAACCCTAACCTTACCCCAACCCCAACCCTAACCTTACCCCAACCCTAACCTTACCCCAACCCCAACCCTAACCTTACCCCAACCCTAACCTTACCCCAACCCCAACCCCAACCCTAACCTTACCCCAACCGTAACCTTACCCCAACCCCAACCCCAACCCTAACCTTACCCCAACCCTAACCTTACCCCAACCCCAACCCTAACCTTACCCCAACCCTAACCTTACCCCAACCCCAACCCCAACCCTAACCTTACCCCAACCCTAACCTTACCCCAACCCCAACCCAACCCTAACCTTACCCCAACCCTAACCTTACCCCAACCCCAACCCTAACCTTACCCCAACCCTAACCTTACCCCAACCCTAACCTTACCCCAACCCTAACCTTACCCCAACCCTAACCCCAACCCTAACCTTACCCCAACCCTAACCTTACCCGAACCCCAACCCCAACCCTAACCTTACCCCAACCCTAACCTTACCCCAACCCCAACCCCAACCCTAACCTTACCCCAACCCTAACCTTACCCCAACCCCAACCCTAACCTTACCCCAACCCTAACCTTACCCCAACCCTAACCTTGTCCGTAACATAAAAGGCCTTGCTCTGTGATACAGTAACGATGAGTTATTCAGGTGTCTCAGACATCACTTACTTGCCGTCAGCGAGGTTGATGGATCTGAACAGTGGGTAATCCTCTGGGGCAGGTTTCCCATGTTGGTCTTCGTACAGGAAGACAGGAGAGCGTCCCACCTCCACACCCAGCTGCTGGACCCCCTGCTCATTATACACAGACAGCAGGAAGGACTGGCTGCCTGCCTTGGGCTTGATGGTGAACATCACTGAGAAGTCCTCTGGGAACACTCCTCCTGGTGAAAAAAGAAAAAGAAGAGAGAGGTTCATTTATTCATCTGATTGGTTAGAGAGGTTAGAGGAGGGCGAACAATAAGAAGATAGGTTAGCTTAGCAATATGACATCATCAAACCCAGAAAAGTTAGAGAGGGTAGAGGTGGACGCAGTAATATGACATCAAACACAGAAGTTAGAGAGGATAGAGGTGGATGTGGTAATATGACATCATCAGACACAGAAGAGTTAGAGAGGATAGAGGTGGACGCGGTAATATGACATCATCAGACACAGAAGAGTTAGAGAGGATAGAGGTGGACGCAGTAATATGACATCATCAGACACAGAAGAGTTAGAGAGGATAGAGGTGGACGCGGTAATATGACATCATCAGACACAGAAGATTTAGAGAGGATAGAGGTGGACGCGGTAATATGACATCATCAGACACAGAAGAGTTAGAGAGGATAGAGGTGGACGCGGTAATATGACATCATCAGACACAGAAGAGTTAGAGAGGATAGAGGTGAACGCGGTAATATGACATCATCAGACACAGAAGAGTTAGAGAGGATAGAGGTGGACGCGGTAATATGACATCATCAGACACAGAAGAGTTAGAGAGGACAGAGGTGGACGCGGTAATATGACATCATCAGACACAGAAGAGTTAGAGAGGATAGAGGTGGACGCGGTAATATGACATCATCAGACACAGAAGAGTTAGAGAGGATAGAGGTGGACGCGGTAATATGACATCATCAGACACAGAAGAGTTAGAGAAGATAGAGGGGACGCGGTAATATGACATCATCAGACACAGAAGAGTTAGAGAGGATAGAGGTGGACGCGGTAATATGACATCATCAGACACAGAAGAGTTAGAGAGGATAGAGGTGGATGTGGTAATATGACATCTAAGGCTGGCAAAATTAAAGAATAACCTTATAACTGACGGATATGGATGGAGACCATCATGAAAATAAAATAACCGTCATAAACGTTGTATAAAAAATGTAATAACCGGGGACAAAAAGATGCTTTTGAAGTCCAAAAGACAATAAATAAAACAAGGCTTCCGAAATGTAAAAAACAGATAGACACACAAACACACACTAGGCCTGTCAAATCAAGATTAATAATTATAATAATAAACTCAGCATAAAAAGAAACTTCCCTTTTTCAGGACCCTGTCTTTCAAAGATAATTCGTAAAAATCCAAAACTAACTTCACAGATCTTCATTGTTAAGGGTTTAAACACTGTTTCCCATGCTTGCCCAATGAACCATAATGAACATGCACGTGTGGAACGGTCGTTAAGACACTAACAGCTTACAGACGGTAGGCAATTAAGGTCACAGTGATGAAAACTTAGGACACTAAAGAGGCCTTTCTACTGACTCTGAAAAACATCAAAAGAAAGATGCCCTGGGTCCCTGCTCATCTGCGTGACTGTGCCTTAGGCATGCTGCAAGGAGGCATGAGGACTGCAGATGTGGCCAGGGCAATAAATTGCAATGTCCGTAATGTGAGACGCCACACCAGATACTGACTGTTACTTGTGATTTTGACCCCCCCCCCCCCTTTGTTCAGGGACACATTATTCCATTTCTGTTAGTCACATGTCTGTGGAACTTGTTCAGTTTATGTCTCAGTTGTTGAATCTTGTTAGGTTCATACAAATACTTACACATGTTAAGTTTGCTGAAAATAAACCCAGTTGACAGTGAGGGGACGTTTCTTTTTTTGCTGAGTTTAGTAACGTTTAGTGTGGAACAAACAGCTGACTGAAGACGGGACAGCTGGGAAATCGTTTGGTTGAGTCTCTTTCTGCGGTAACATGGACTCTTAACAACGTGATGAAACTTTCTTGCTCCTTGCTGAATCAAACAAGGTGTTGTAGCAAACGAGTCTTCGGCTGCCTAGTCAACGCCCCCCCCCCCCCCCCCCTGTAATTTTGGTATATTTTATTAGGATCCCCATTAGCTGTTGTAGAAGCAGCAGCTACTCTTCCTGGTTTTTTTAGGATCCCCATTAGCTGTAAAAGCAGCAGCTACTCTTCCTGGTTTTTTAGGATCCCCATTAGTTGTTGTAAAAGCAGCAGCTACTCTTCCTGTTTTTTTAGGATCCCCATTAGCTGTTGTAAAAGCAGCAGCTACTCTTTCGTTTTTTTTAGGATCCCCATTAGTTGTTGTAAAAGCAGCAGCTACTCTTCCTGTTTTATTAGGATCCCCATTAGTTGTTGTAAAAGCAGCAGCTACTCTTCCTGGTTTTTTAGGATCCCCATTAGTTGTTGTAAAAGCAGCAGCTACTCTTCCTGGTTTTTTAGGATCCCCATTAGTTGTTGTAAAAGCAGCAGCTACTCTTCCTGGGGTCCACACAAAACATGACACATGATACAGAATAACGTAATGCAGAACATCATTAGACAAGAACCGCTCAAAGACAGAACTACATACATTTTTAAAAAGGCACACGTAGCCTATCAATACATTCACACAAACTATCCAGGTCAAATAGGGGAGAGTTGCGAGTTGCTGCTTTATCTGTTTTCTGAAACCAGGTTTGCTGTTTATTTGAGCAATATGAGATGGAAGGAAGTTCCATGCAATAAGGGCTCTATGTAATACTGCACATTTTCTTGAATTTGTTCTGGATTTGGGGACTGTGAAAAGACCCCTGGTGGCATGTCTGGTGGGATACGTTATAACGGTGACCGGGGG